>NW_007732430.1:81495-122597 GCF_000696425.1 Galeopterus variegatus | reverse complement strand
GGTGGTTAATTACTTGTTGACTGTTGACCTTGATATTCATTTCACCTAAAGGGTTATAACGTATTTGCTTTGAGTTTTTTTTTTTTTGAATGGTGGTAAAATTTCCTTAACATAAAATTTACCATTTGAACCATTTTTCTGTGTGATTTTTTAGTTGTAGCAAAATATACATAACATAAAATTTACCATCTTAACCATTTTTGAGTGTACGTGCAGTTCAGTGTCATTAAGTACGTACACATTGCTGTGCGACCATCACTATTCTCCATCTCCAGAAGTTTTCATCTTGCAAAACTGAAACTCTGTACCATTAAACAATTAACTCCCTGTTGCCTCCTCCTCCTCAGCCCCTGGCAACCACCATTCTACTTTCTGTTTCTATGAATTTGACTACTTTAAATATCTTTTATAAGTGTAGTCAATACAGTATTTGTCTTTTGTGACTGGCTTATTTCACTTAGCATAATATCCTCAAGATTCTTCCATGTTGTAGCATGTGTCAGAATTTCCTTCCTTTTTAAGGCTGAATGATATTTCATTGTATGTATATACCACATTTTGTTTCTCCATTCGTCCATCCACGGTCACTTGGGTTACATTCACCTTTTTGCTATTGTGAATAATGCTGCTAGGAACATGGGTGTGCACATATCTCTTGAGTCCCTGCATTCACTTCTTTTGGATTTATGCCTAGAAGTGGTATTGCTGGATCATATGGTATTCTATATTTAATTTTTTGAGGAACCGCCATAGTGTTTGGCTTTAATAAGGAAATTCATACTGTCCACAGCACCTTGATTTGGGGGTGTGGTGGCCTGGCTGGAGTCCTAGTTCCATTTTCTTTTTTCCTAGTTCCATTTTCCTTTTTACTTCTAAAAGTTTTGTACTTTTTTCCTGCAAATTTGTTCTTGCAAGTTTCAGGACAGTGACTCTTTGAGACCAGAAGTTAGCCATACAGTCTCAGCAATATTCATATCTGGCAGCCAGGGGATCTTCACACATTTCCTTCATGTTTCCAGTACTGATATCTTTATCCCCAAAGGCCTTGAAGTATGTTAGTTATTTCTGCTTTGTAGACACTTCCTCCTTATCCCATTCAGAGTTGGTTTGGTTTTTCAGCCTTGAATCCAGGGTAACAAGGCTATTGAGATTTTCTTTCAAAAGGTCTGGATCAGCATTCCCCAAGGAAACATCTTCTAAACACTAGTTTGGTGGGATGGTAGTGGTGTTATTCACCAAAAGAGTTCTGTGGTCAAATTCATTCAGGCAGTGCTGGTTTGAGCAGTAGGCTCCTCTACTGCAGGCCTCTTGAGCACTATTTATCCAGTGTGCTTTGGGACTTTACTAGGGTAGGTTGGTTCACTAGGCAGCATTTCCCAAACTGATTTGACCACAAAATCCTTTTTCATGGAGCATCTTGCGACATCAGTGTTCTGAGGAATACACTTTTGGGACACTTCAGCATTAGTGCATGGAACTGGAATATCAGGGTATACCATTGTTTTTTGCTTTTTCCCAGCCTCTCATTTGAAGCACCAAAACCTTAAATTTCCCCATTCTTTTAAATTCTGATGTCAACTGAAATAGTCACATGTGATTCTGGGGTCAGTAGCCATTGTTTTTTAGACGTGTGTCCTCTCTGGGCCTCAGTTTCTCTGATGTGTCTCAACAAGAATGAGGTCTAGTTTTTTTTTTTTCCTTTTTGTCTTTTTTCGTGACCGGCAACGGATCGCAACCCTCAGTGTTGCGCCCGTACGGGATCGGGACCGGCAACGGGATCGCAAACCTCGGTGTTGCGCCCGCACCTTGCTCAGCCAGTGAGCGGCCGGTCTGTATGTGGGATCCAAACCCTCGGCGGGAGCGCCGCCGCGCTCCCAAGTGGCGCACTGTAGCAGTGCGCCACCAGGCCGGCCCATGAGGTCTGGTTTTGTAATCATTATTCTTTGTGATAGTAAACCTCTCTTGGTGTTCTCTAGGTCTGAGTGAGCAGGACTGGGCTTTGGGCCATAGCTGGGTTTTCTGGGGATGGCTCGGAAGGATGTGTGGAGACTGTCTTGGGAGTTTGGCCACTGTAGTCCTGGGACTGAGTCACTGCTGGGCAGGTCTTTCCTGAGCCCTTGGATGTGCTGGGCTGAGGATCAGGGAAGATGGTCTCTGCTCTGAGAGTGATATTTACTTCTGGGAGGACAGGTGACATGGATGAATGACCCAGGTAAGCTTGAGCATTGATAGTGGTTTTGGAGCCAGGGAGCGAGGCCACAGTACTAGAGACAGCTGAGTATCATAAGCACATTCTTAAATCTTGGTTCTTCCATCCTAAGCTGTGTGACTTCAGCAAGTCGCTTAACCTCCAGGCTTCTTTTTCTCATCGGTAAAAGAGGGGCTGATAGTATTCTTCTCCTAGGACCTTGGTGAGGCTGGAGGTGATGCATGTGAGGCAAGGGCAAGCTGCTGCTGCTTCCGCCACAGCTGCTGGGGGTGGCTTGCCCTGAGTAGAGAGCCAAGTCCCAGCCTGTGCATAGAATCATGAGGCAGCACAGGGCACATGCCATACTTGGAGTTAAAGCGAGAGATGCCCAAGGGAGATGTCTGGAGTAGGCCGCTCAGAACACACTTTCACAATGCTTGGTCCTGGAGCCCACATTTTAAGGAGGGCATTGCCATGATCTGTGAGGAGTTCGGCTCCAAAAGGACCTTGGGAAGAGTTTATTTTGGAGAAAAGGCTTAGAGGGACTTGGATGCCTGTTTGCAGACGGACACAGGGCAAAATGATGAGATCTGATTGTCAAGGACTCTAGAGAGCTGAACGTGGGCTGATTGGTGGAAGACAGCGGGAGGCAGAATTGAGCTCAACTTGAGGAAAGACCTCCCTCCCACCCTCCTTCTGTTCCTTCCTTTTAAACTTTTTACTGTAAGTCCTTGAGAAAGATGCAGAAATGGAGAGGATAATATAATGAATAGCCACGTAGTCATCACCCAGCTCTCCCAACAACCTTTGTCTTTCTGTAATATTTTAAAACAAATCCCAAACATCATATCACTTCACCCATAAATACTTAAGGATGTGTCTCTAAGAGATAAGGCCTTCTAAAGGAGAGAACAACCAACCATTATCAACAATAATTTTTAATGTCATCTAATGCCCAGTCGATACTCAGTTTTCCTTGTCTCAGAAATGCCTTTTTATAGGTGGTTTGTTCAAATCAGGATTTTAACAGGGTCCACTTTTTGCATGTTGATATTTTTTTGAGTCTCTTTTGTAATCCCTGGCAGCTCCCCTTGCTTGGGCCTTTGGTTTTAGGAAGAACTTTCTTTAATGATTGTTGCCATCCTGCTATGAAATGGACTGTTCTAGGTAGTCACTTCCTTTCCCTGAAAGTGCCCACATGGAGACTGGACGAGCAGAGAGTGGTTATTCAGGGAATGAGCTGTGGGGCCTGACCCTAAAACTGTTTATCCTCAGTTTCCTCACAGGCCTATTGCAAACAATTAAATGAAATAACACGTGTGAAATGTAAACTTCCTACATGACTTAAATTTTTTTTTTTTTAAATTTTAGCTGTAGGATCCTTTTTGTTAACCAGACTCTTAGGTGAAAGCCAGATATGTAAAATAGTCAAAAGAGCCACTGACTGATAGTAGAGGCCTAGAGCTTGCCTCTTTTCCTTGAGGCCTGCTCTAGTCCCCTCTGTAGGACTTTTTGGGATTCTCCAGTGTTCCCCAGGAACACAGTTTGAAAACCTCTGGCCTGTGTGCTTTTATTTCACTCCCTCATGCTGGGGGAGTGAATCGGCACCCCAAAACCTTACCTTCCTTTGCCTGAGCTGAGCTGGGCTGGTGAGTCACAGCTGGAGACAGAGGCTTCTGTTTGTGGCAGCTGTGTTTTCACAGGGTACTTGTGTCTTTACCTGCTTCCTCTGTTTGCCTTTGTAGGTTTCCTTTTGGGATGAACCATGCTTTTAAAAATGACAAATGACCACAGTGTGGCTAATAAAAAACCCCTCTCTTGCACCCAAGACAGTGATGTGGGGAGGAGCAAAGTGAAACCCCATCAGAAGTTTAGTTGTAGTGAGAAGTGGTTACCTTTTTTTGAAAAATTATTCTTTTTTTTAATGTTGTGACTAGTTGGTCTTACCCCTGTATTGCATAAGAGAACCATTAGCCATTGGATACACAAATAAGCCCCTGCTCAGGTCCAGCCTGCAGCGGGGGTGGGGAGCTGTGTGTGTGGGAAGCAGCCCATTAGACATGATCACCTGTGACTCACAACTGCTGCCCTGGTGGCTGTCTCTGGCCAGGCTGTGTTTTCTCGGCCCACAGCGTGTCTCTCAGGTGGCTCTTGGGCCCTTGCTTAGGGTCCGAGTCTCAGTTTGTCTGAATGGTACTTTGATTTCTTAAGATGACCCCTGGCACCCCCAGATGAATCTTGTACATCATTTTGACCATTGCGCATCTACTGTCCAAATGTGGTAAAAATCTGTCCAGCTGATATTGACTGATGAGATAGCAAAACAAATGGAAAGAAACTTCATTTTACTTATATATTGTAATGTAAGAAGTAATATAGTTGGCCCTCCTGGCCCTCTGTATCCACAGGTTCTGCATCTATGATTCAATCAAACATAGATCAAAAATATTTGGGGAAAAAACCCACAATGAAACACAGTACAACAATAAAAAATAATACAAATGAAATAAAATACAGTATAACAACTATTTACTTAGCATTTACATTGTATTAGGTAGTATAAGTAATCTAGAGATGATTTAAGGTATACGGGAGGAGTAGCATAGGTTCTGTGCAAATACAACACCATTTTATGTTCATTTTTTGAACATCCACAGATTTTGGTGTCCACAGGGGTCCTGGAACCGATCCTTATGGATAATGAAGTACTTTAAAATACTTTAATTCTTTTAAAAAATATAGTGATCTTTTAGTACTCCTGCTGACCTCTATTCTTCTCATCTGGCTAGAACTTTCTTTTCATGTTTACATTTCTTAAACAGCTTAGGATTGTTGAATACCATGGCTGGAAGGGATCTTAGAGATCACTTTGCCCAAACTCCTTACTTTAGAAATGAGAAGCAGCAGTCCAAAGACACAAAATGACTTGACCAGGATCTTGTGGCATGCTGCTGGCAGAGCTGGACACAGGATCCAGGTCTCTTCTGCTGAGGCTCCTTCCAAGGAATCTCTGCCAGGAGTGGGTTGGACAGGGAGTCTTGGAGCCTTGGCTGGTTTTTCCTGAACTGGGCCTGGCTTTGCAGGCACCAGCCTTTACAATGAGTGTGAACAGGTGCAGGGCATCCCAGTTCACAGAGTTGTGCTATGGCCTCTCATTCCTGATCACTGAAAAAAATCTTTTATCAGCCCATGCAATTAGTATTTACGTTCTACAGACAGGCTAAGTAGGCCAAGAGGGTGCAGCAGCTTGCTGAGGGCCGGCTGCTGCTGAGAGGAGTGGCCAGCTCCAGAGTCCTTGTCAGTCTCTCTATAAAGACTGCTTTGTTCTGTACTCTAGGCTGTCCCGTGGAAGTCTGCATTGAGATTTCTGTGTCCTGAGCCTCGGACAACCCTGCCATTCTCATCGCAGCATTCATTTATTCAGCAGATGTGTTCTGAGCACCTGCCACATGGAGGGTGGGGCTTTTTGGATATAGGCATAAGATATGACATCTAAATTTACTGCTGAGTCAGAGAATGGGTCTGACTTTGGCAGGAGGTACCTCCGTGTCTCCTTTTTGTGACACAGCAAAAACTCTGGGTGCAGACTTACTGCTTAGTCATAGGACAGAGTCCATGCGGGAGAATGCCGCCACTGAGCCCTTGCCCTGGGGAAAACCTTCTATGAAGGCAAGAGGGTAACGGTCCTGTGGACACTGAGTTGGGGTCCACCCTGGTGGCCAGTCTCAGTAGGATCTAGATTGAGGAAAAAGCAAGCAAGTAAATAGAACAAAAATGTGCTCCTTCTGGGTCTTCCCCCTGAAAAAAATAGAGCTGAACCTGTGGCCACTTAAAGTTTAGGGGTTGTATGTGTGAGTACATACATGCCTGTGTATTCTCCTACTCCTTTGTGAAAGAAAATGGCAGGCCACCTTTATATATCTTGTTATATTTGCCCCCTATTTTGTGGGCTCAGGGAGAGGAAACAAAACAGTCACCAGCTGTCTGGGCTTTTTGTGGGTAGCTGTGAAATTTCACGTAACCATGGTCTTCTGCCCTGAAACTCCCTCATAGTAAGGCTTCTCATGAAAACTCAGTAGAGCTGGTCACAGTGTCCTCTTCTTGTGTGAGATCACACAGCCTTTAGGCTGGAGCCCAGACAAATTTAGACACAGATTTTGTCTTTCTGTCCATCCATCCATTTGTCTATCCATCCATCTGTCCATCCATCCGTCCATCCAGCATGTACCTAGTCACTGCTCCGTACCAGCCTCTGCTAAGTGCTGAGTGTGCAAAGATGAGAAAGACATTAGCATCATCCATGAATGACAGCATAGACCTGCCACCCCCCAACCCCCAGGAGTTTATTGTCTCATTGGAGACAAACTTGACTCATGGGCATGTAGGGAAGGAGAGTGCACAGTGAGGGGGGTGTGGTGGCGGGCTGGAGGGGGGAAGGGCGCAGGAGAGGAGGAAGCAGGAAGGCAGGCCTGGTGGTGAGGGCAGTGCACAGACCAAGCACAGGCTGTCATCAGAGATGGGAGAGAATCCATTCAGTGAATAGAGGGTCGGTATGGAAATTTGGGGAGTCCAATCGTGGCATTCACTGAGCAGGCACTGGGAAAATTAGGCCAGGGCTGACCAGTCTCTGGCCGCAGTGTGTGGGAGATACAGGGCAGGCCTGGCTGCCACCTCTAGTCCTTCTTCCCAGGGCTGGAGAGAGGAATGGGCAGGTGGGTGGGTGGTCCCTGTGGCCAGGGTGGGTGGGGTAAGGGACATAGACCAACTGGGCTTCCCAGGATCCCCGGAGGTGTCTGGACTGGTTCTCTGTGAGTTGTCAGATGGATTGGAAAGCTGGCTTTTTCCTAAGTCTCAAGTTTGAGAATGACAGCTGGGATGTTTGGAAATCAGAGCCCATGAGTCCCCTTGGGAGTTTGAGATGCGTTCCCGTATGCTGGCCTTTTCCTTGGAGAGCAGAGGGAGAGATTGAGGAATGAGACAGCCGAGGAGAAGTGAGTGACCATTGGCTGTCTAGCAGTGGCCCCATGGCCACCTCATGTAACCTCTCCAGGACTCAGTGTCCTCATCTCTCAAATGGGGTCTGTGATACCACCTCCCTTCCAGAGCTGGTGCAGAAGGTGGATGGATGTTGCAGGTAAATGGTCATGCGCATGTAGACAGTTGTGTTCTGTGCAGGTGGTAGGCGTTTGTATTGCACAAGATGCTTTGTCTATTATTTTTGTATTTTTTTTCTTATTTAATTTCACCAGCAATTCTTGAGGGGTTCTTACATGGTCTTATAAGTGAGGAAACAGGTGTGGGAGGCCAAGTTACGTGAGAATCAGTTTAGTAAAGTGGTTAAGAGCCTGGACCTGAGCCAAGATACTGGGTTCAAATCCTAGATCTGCCACTTACTGTGACCCTGGGCAGGTCACCTTCCCTCTCTGTGCCGCAGTTTCCTTGTCTGTAAAATAGGGATAATAATAGGACCTTGTATTGTGAGGATTAAAGGAATTACTATTTGTGAAGTGTTGAGAACAGTGCCTGGCACGTGTGAACATAAGCTCTTATTTTCATGGTTGGTATTGCCCCAGCTCCATGGCTATGTAAGTGCCTCAGTGGGGCTGGAGCCTAGCCATAACTTCCAGGGCAGATTGGTTGGTTTCCCCTACTCTGTCCCACACTCAGGGTGTGGTCTACAGACCAGTGCCAGTTTGCAGACTCTTGGTTCCTGGTTCATGATGAAGTGAGCACAGAGATTTGAGAGTGAGTGTTTAGCAACCTTTAGAGCAATTTGACCTTGCTGGGACTCATTGAACAGGTATAGACCGCTTCGGGCGTTGTCAGATCACAAGGCAAGTAGTGTGTGGTGTGAGCTGTATGTCCTAGGCATTGGTAGTAGGGCCAGATGATTGCAAATAAAAAAGTGGAGCTCTGTGGTGTTGCTGCCCACCCCTGAACAGTCTACCTCCTTGGGAGGAGCCTCAGCCAATGGGAGCAGGCAGGACCAATGGCATTTTGTGGGCTGGTATGTGATGTTCATGCTCCACCAGTCTGTGACAACTCAAGGCAATGAGGTCGCATGGGGGAGACTTTTATTAATGAGTGGTTGTTTCCATCAGATGCCACTGATGCTTTCCATGGCAAGTGCCTTTCTTGCCATTCCCCTAGCAAGCATGGTTCAGGCGGGTTTGATGGGAATCCACGCTGGAACACAACCTTGAGCTTGATCTCTTTCTACCTCTTAGACTAGCAGGATGTGCAAGCTGGATATCGTGGTGAGGAGGTGGGGGTGGGCGTCCATTCCTGGAGAGCAAGTGGGTGCAGTGGGTGGATGTGGGCCTGCAGCCCCTGCAGCAGTTCTGATGAGAATGACTGATGAGATGCACACGTGATGCATCTTAAAGCATAGAGCTCAGTGAAAACAGAAGAAATAGAGCGAGAGGGATAGCACAGTGCTGTTATGTAAATTACTAACACAAAGCAATACCATTTTGCAAGAACACAAAGGAAAAGATAAACCCAAGAGAATGCTTGCTTATGGGCATGGGAAGGGAAATGCAAATGAAAGGAAATAAATAAAGAAAGAAAATAAATAAAACAAGTGCAGGAGGGAAGAAACTCGTTGCTTTCCTGTCCTGCTGCTGTCTTTGAGGGAAGGGCCTGGGCTCTCCTCTATCCCTCAGGTTCTGGAACTGGCATCTGTGTGTCTTGGCCAAGCTGGCAACCTCAGGCAGATTGTACACCCCAAAACAGCTGTTACAGGGCTGTTAAAGTAACCTAGTGGGGAGGGGTGACTGTGGTTCATGGGACAGTTGACACAGTAGGAACATGGGTGTTTTTAATAATCATCTAAGTGATTGTGGGAGCAGGAGGTGAGCAAACACCTGATTTAAATGTGGCATTGTGAATGTTCTGAGTATTCATCAGCAATGCTTGCAAAAACCCACACTGTTGACCTGGATCTGGCCATAGTGGAGAAGTATGGGTGGTCATCCTTTAAGAGAGTAAATTAGAAAAACCAAGTTAGTGAGAAAATACACCACTCAGTTCCATGTGTTTCTTGAGCTTATGATGCCATGTATTGTAAACCACCTAAGACAGGGAGACAGGAGATTTTAGCTTTGGGAGGGTAAAATCCTGTTCAGGATCAGCAACAACTTTTTAATTGCCAGAAACCACTGCCTTAGGGGAGCGAGTGAGCTCCTGTTTTCTGGGGGTATTCGAGCAGGACTTCAGGCATGGTGGGGAAGGAGTTGTTCTGTCATGTTCATGGTTGAAACAGATGCCCTCTGCAGTCTTCCCTGCACAAACTGAAGTGGCTTCAAGTTCCAGGTCTGATGTAGGCAATTAAAAAAAATTTGCTTGGTTTAAAAAAAAAATCAATATATAATTAGCCATGCTTATTGTAAATAATTTAGAAAATGCAGGTAATCAAAAGGAAAATAAGTTGCTGGTAGTCTTACTAACAGGAGATAACCACTATAAAGCTTTTTTTTTTCTTAAAGTGTGAAAAGAGATTGTTTTTAATGGGTGTATGGTACAAGGGGTCTTAAAAGCTCATGAAAAGATTCTTCTTATGTTTCAATTCTATTTTTCCATGAACTTTTTGAAGTACCCTCTTATTGTCCTATCAAGATTTGTATCACCAGATCCCCTTGACTGAAGATGTAGTGATTTCCCATTTTTTTCTGTATAAATACTGCTGCAGTGCATCTCCTTATGCACAGATCTTTGTACACCTCTTTATTTCCTTGGGATAAATTCCTGGAAGTGGTATTTTTGGGTCAGAGGGTGTGGACATTTTTAAGGCTGTGGAGACAAATTAACAGGCTGACAGCATTGATTCTGAGTCACTCCAGGTTTCTCCAAGTGCAGTCTTTGGACCAGCTTCTTCCGAATCACTGGGGAACCTTCTGAAAGATGAAGATTCTGGGCCCTACCTGGGTCTCCTAAATTGGAATGCGGAGGGGGAGCTGGTCCCCAGGAGGTCTTTTTACTCCATGGCATTTGGGAAATTGAGAATTGGCGCATAGCATCTCCTCAGTGTCCAAGCCTGCCAGGAAGGTTGCAGAGGCTAAATCTGCTCCGTGTCATCTAAGGGAGAACTGGTGTAAATGCGGGTCTGGGGGCAGCTGAATTCAGGGACTTAGCTCTGTGTGCCGTTTTCCTCCTTTCTAGGGTAGGAGATTTGGAGTGGCCTGGGTGAGTATAAAGTGCTCTCTAATATGCATGCACAAGTATTTCTCTTACTAGTGTCACAAGGCGAGAAGGATCTCACAGTTGGCTTTGGGGCTGGGCCAGGCCAGATCTGGGAAGGGAGCACTTGGAGAAGTGGGTCAGGACACAGAGCTCGTCTTTCCAGCTCTTCTCCAAGGAACTTTGGGCATTATATCATTGGAGCAGGGTGCTGTTGGACCAGGCCCACTCCAGGCCCTGGCATTGTTCTATCCAGGTCAACAAAAGGGAGCTCCTCCTGCCCCTTGATAGCCATGTCCACGCCCTGTGTGGGCCTCCCAGGCAGTGATGGAAGCTCATGGAGGAGGCCCCGGAGTTCCTCCCGGTCACTGTTGCTCCCAGAAGTCACTGACACTGCCTTTCCACTGCTGTGCAGTGGTCTTTCTTCAGAGGCCATAGCTTCACCACATGGATGTGCTACTTCCTAACTCTGGCGTTGGTAGTCCAAATGGGGTTGCTCAGGTGCACCCAGCTGCAGATGAACCTTTGCTACATGTAACTTCCAGGGGGCTATTCTAGAGGGGCTGTCTACCAGTTGTCCCTATAAAGGTCAAGTCTGCTCTGACTGTCCTCTGTTTCTTGGTCTGTAAGTCTAGAAGGGATATCATTCATTCACTTATTCAAGCAAACAGACTGAGCTGCTGTGGTGGTGTCAAAATGAACTATCCCCATTAGGGAGCAGATGGCAATGCAGCTGACTTGGGGACTGGAAAGTTGTGCTCTAATATGGTTAGAGACATGGTGCCTGGAAAACAGATGCAAGGACAGGATTGATTATGTCTTATGGAAGGGAGAGTGGGAGTCAGTTTCCTGAAGGAGGTAACTTGAGAGCTGGGCTTTGAGGCTGAGTAGAAGTCTGTCAGGGGACGTAGGTACATTCCAGGCAGGGGGATTAGAGCCTGAGGATGCGCAGTGAGGCAGGAAGGAGCCAGGTATGCTGGGTGACTGTGAGTACTGTGAAGACTGGACAGTGGTTTGGTCAGGGAGGGGTTGGAGGAGGTGATCTGGCGAAGGAGGCAGGGGCCATGCCGTGGACCTGGCCTAGCTGGTCATCTCATCCTGTCCTCCCAGCAGTCCTAAAATGAAGGTCTGTTATTGTCCCTATTTTACAGATGAAGGAACTGAGGCAGAGAGGGTAAGTCATTCACCCAGAGTCCCAAGCCTAGTGAGCCAGGATTTTACTCTTGGCTGTTGGAATCCCAAGGGAATGCCCACTGAGCTTGGTGGGAAATCAGAGCAGCCTTCAGGGCTGCTAGGTTTGGAGTTTTTGTCTACCAGTTCCTGCTGGCAGATTTCAGTTGTCCACAGGGGAGGGCACTGTTGCACGAAGTACTGGTGGTCAGTGGGGCTGCTTTTGGGGGTGGTGAGCAAGAGTCAGTGCCTTCATTGCTAGGGAGATGGGTTGCATGCCTCCCTAGTTGCTGCCAACCTCAAGACTTCCGGATGTTCCCCCCTCCTGCACACCCTCACAATCTTCTAGGAGAGGGTTTTGAAACTGAGTCTGAGGCGTGGGTGGGATCTGAATGCTTGCAAAGGCAGACACCATGAGAACCCCTTGGAAGGGACATGCTCCATATCCTTGGTGACTGCCAGGATCTCAGAAATCAGCTATATAGGTGGGTACCAGTCCGGGAGAATTCTGAGGAAACCTAACTGCGGGCTGGTCCGTGAGTGGTCAGAGAGTGTGGTGGGGTGGCAGGTGGCACTCTCTTCCCTTACCAGCCCATTGATAACAGCTGCCTGTGAGCTGCAGGCCTCTTTGCCACATCTGGGTAGGAGGAGGAAGATCCTAGGATTGCTGCCCCATCCCAGTGTGGGTGACCTTGTGCGAGTGCCCTCTCTCCTCAGGTCTTGGCATCCAACATCTGTTGACCCTGCACAGCACAGCAGCTCCCTCCACTTCCTCACATCCTACCTTGTCCTCCCTGGCGTGCACAGGCCTGTCAAGAGCTGGGCCTTGCAGGGGCAGGGGCCCACTTCCTCAGGAGCATAGGGCAAGCCCCGACCTGAAGGGCCAGACCTGGGCCCAGCCTTGTGACTTACGTGCCCTCAGGAGCTGCTCCTGTGCTGGTGCCAGGTGGTGTCATCTGGGGATCAGATTAAAAGGTAATTCTATTGGCAGGAGGAAGCAGGCCTTTTGTGGCAATGATAACCCAGCCCACAGTCTGCTCTGTGTGGGACCTCCCAGCCCCTGCTCCTAGGCACCTGTGCCTCTCTTGCTTCCTTCTGCTGCCCCCATGCTGTGGAGCCTAGCCAGGACAGCCCATCCTCAGGTAGTGCTTCACCTTGTCACCAGCCTCTCCTCTGTGGAGAGCTTTTTAAATCTTAATGAGCAATTCAGCAGGGTTTGCTTTGCTCTTTCTCCCTCCTTCAGGAAAAACAAAGGCCCAGGGAACTACAGAGTTGAAATGTGGTAGGGGGTAGAGATATGGGAATGGAATCCAGGCCTTTGGGGAGGCCAGTTGGTGGGAGATGTGCTGGGCGAGCTTGGCCTAAGTGTCGCAGCTGGGTGAGCCATGTGTCACTTCGTCACCAGCTCTGATGGAGGAGGCTGTTCTGGCTCCTGGTAGGAAGGTGCTTGTGGTAGCAGGAGCTGCCCCTAGGTCAAAGCTTCCTCGCAGCTGTGCTGATGTAATGTTAGGTGGTCAGTGTTCCTGGACCCCTGAGTTGGGCCATCACAGGACTTTGGTGGGTCTCTGGGAAAGCCCAGAGGGTGTAGTATCTGGGGGCACTGGGGATGGAGAGGAGAGCCCTGCCTGGAAATCCCACCACTATCACGTGACCCAGAAGGAAGCGAACCAGAACATTCTGATGGAATATTTTCATAATTCTTCCCCCCGCCTCCTATTTTATACAAGCCCTTGTTTTGGGAATCACATACTTTTTTCCTCATTCTTCCACTAAGAAATGGTGCAATAGATTTTTTCTTTATGTGGAGTTCTTTATCTGTTTGCCTAAACGTTCGTTTATTAGAAAATTCTCTTAGGATATTTTCCTTTTGGGTACATAAAATGTGGCAGTACTGGTACAGTATACTCACCTATTTTTAAATCAGCAGTTAAATAGCAACAATTATTTTTTCATTATCTCATGTACTTATTTGTTTAAATATTTTAACATTTTACGTATTTGTAGGATACAGTATGTTGTTTCAATACGTGTACATTCTGCACAATGATTCACACCGCCATTATCACACCCAAGAAATTCAGCACTGATACAATAATATCCTCTATTTGGATATTATTTGAAAAGTCTGTAGCCTTTTCAAATCTCCCTAATTCTATACATGGCTTTTATAGATTTTTAAGAATCTAGACTTTAGTAAATATGTTGCATTTGGTTGTTATGCTAATATTATTTTTAAAAAACATGGAGTGTAAACTTGATTATGTTATTGATGTGTTTATTAGGATACATTGTTAAGATATAGATGAATACACACACACCCCCCCACACACACTGCTGATACCCCCAGGCTACCTTACTACTCTTGAACCTGGGACGGACCTGGGAAATCTGCTTTCCTCCCTTTACAGAATCTGTGGACAGGACAGTTGAGAGGCTTTTCCAGTGTCCGCCTTGAGGTTTGCTTATGTGTTCTGAATTTCTTCAGTTTATGAAATCTGACACCTTCAAGTCTGGACATTTTAAACTGTCCTGCTAAATTCTTTAAAGTACTCAGGGCTCAACTGTACCATTGCCGGGAATGTTACATGTCATTTGACGTAAAACAGAGAAAAGCCTATAGCTTCTTCTACAAAGCTCAAAACCTTCTCATCCCCTCTCTCCTTTTAGTGTGGGATCACTGGCCTCCTTAGCTCTGGACATCTTCAGAAGGGCTGACCCCTGCCTCAAGTCCACTGCAAGACCTAAGCACAGCCAGGGGAGGAGGGGAGTCGTGGGGAAGAAGAAGGTGGGAGTGTGAGTGGTGGAGAGAGGTGGAGGGGAGAAGGCAGAGGAGCAGAAGGCACGGGCCAGTGCAGCTCTGCCTGAAGACACGCTCCGTCAGCTGAGGGCCTGCTGTGCGCCTTCCTTGGGGAAGCATCAAGGGGCCATGGAATGAGCCTTGATTGGACATCGCCAGACTGGGTTTAAGTCCAGCTGTATAACTGGCTCATCACTTCCCTTCCCCTAACCTATGTTTGCCTCCTGTCAGGTTGTGTCAAGGATCCAGGAAGAGAAGGAGAGGGAGTGCTTTGAAAGGACAGAGGGAGGAAGGTGGCCCTGCCCTCAAGATAATCCAGTTAGGAGGTTGGCAAGCTCATCACCCCTGAACAGACTGGTGCAAGACCTCTGCGGTGGGCCAGCCACAGCAAAGGGAGGGCAGGGTAAGGAAAGGTCATGTTCCCGGGGAGGAAGAGAGAGGAGCTGGGCTAACAGGGAGGGCTTTCTTGGAGGAGGTGAGACTTGAGTCTTTCTGAATGGACAGGGGTGGAGTCAGCGAGCAGAAAAAGCTGGGCTGCCTTAGGCAGTAGAACCCCCTGCCCTAAAGGAGATCCCCCAAAACAAGCCTTCAGTGAGAAGTCTGCTTTAGCCCTCTGTGTTTGGAGGAAAGGGTTCCTTGGGATTCTGAGTTGTTCTTCCTACCCCATCTCAAAAAAAAAAAGCCTTTATTCTTTGCTGACGATAAAGCATGCACATTCATGTAGAAAACTCAATTAATAAAGAAGAAAAAAGAAAAGCACACAAAACCCCAGAGGCAACCCTATTAACATTGTGCTGGGGGAAAAGGAAGCTTTTATTGTATGCCAAGCATTGTGCTAAGTGTTATTTCATCCTTGCAAAAACCTTGGGAGATGGGTACTTTTATTATCCCTGTTTTAGGGGTGAGGAAAGGCAGGCACAGAGTCACACAGCTATTTGGTGTCGGGCTCCAGAGCTCACACTGGTAATGGCTCTGCGATCCTGATCACCCTTGCAGAGATCTGTTTCTGTCTGCACACACAAGCCACATACACGCGCGTGCGCTAGGATTCAGATTCTAAGTGATAGAGACCCTGGGCCATCAGGCAGTGGATACGGGTAGACATGGCAGCTCTGTACCATCTTCCATCCCATAGCTCCCTGTGTGAGGCCTTCGGTTGGTAGCCGAGGTTTTAGGAACAGTGGTGTTGTCCACTTGCTCTGGTTGCCTGAGGGACAGAGAGAGGTCAGCCCGTCTGTGGGAAGGACCCAAGTTGGATGGCTATGTTGAGGGAAGGAGAGAGAGGGGGGAGTGGAGAAGGGCACTGAGCTCAGGGAAAGGGGTTCAAGCCAGGGGAGTAGGTGAGGTCTAAAACTGCTGTCTGCTCCCTCACTCCTTGATAATCATGTTTCCTCCAGGGAGAATTAGAAAACCAGGTAATAGTGTCTGTAGTGACTTCCAGTCTACAGGGTGTGGTTATTTCACGGTTACTTTTTACTGGGCCATCTGAACTTCCTTACGGCTGATGGCATCCAGGGGCTGGCTGTGTGTCCAGGGACTGGCTGTGAACTTGGCAAGTCACAGCCTGGCATTGCTGCTCAGACACCCGGTGGAGCCCTTTGCTGCCCCCAGACCTGAGGCAGTTGTCAGAGCAAGAGCGAGCACCTGGATTTCCAGGAGCACTGCGAGACAGACACTGCTCATGGACTCTCGAGACTTTGTTTCCCCATCTGTGAAGTGGGGCTGAGGATGTCTGTTCTCACTACCAAACAGTGTTATGGAGGAATAAGTGAGCAGGTAGATAAGGAAGATGCGGAGGCCTTACTAGGGGTCTCCCCAGGGGAATACCTTGGTCTCCCAACAGCCCCACTAAGTACGTGTTGTGTGTTAAGTCTGCAGTGCACATTCACATTCCTTCTCTCTCTTTCCTTGTCCCTGTACTGGTAGGTAGGCAAGGTGAACTTTATGTACCTTCCAGTTGAGAATGGAAGAAGCAAGGTTCCGAGAGGGTGGCTCTAGTGGTCACGTGGCCAGCATGCCAGGGTCCGATGGAGGGCTGGGCCCGGCCTCTCCTGGCACCACACAGCACACGGGGCTTGCCGTTCTGAGGTCTCTGCGTCTTCATCCAGTTACCCAGCACCTGCTGCGTTTAGTCTGAGAAGAAAGCAAGCCAGGGCTCCAGATTCAGCTTTGTTGGCTGTGTGGCTGCCTGTTTGGATAATTCAGTTATTCCAT
The DNA here is from genome assembly GCF_000696425.1 of Galeopterus variegatus. Classification (NCBI taxonomy): domain Eukaryota; kingdom Metazoa; phylum Chordata; class Mammalia; order Dermoptera; family Cynocephalidae; genus Galeopterus; species Galeopterus variegatus. Next base: position 106,050 of record NW_007732430.1, on the reverse strand, counting down.
AATCCTTTACTTTCATTATTTTTAAAAAAATAATTTTTATGGTCTGACTGGTTAGCTCAGATGGTTAGAAGTGCTTATAACACCAAGGACCAGGGTTTGATCCTTGTACTAGCCAGCTGCCCCGCCCCCCCAAATTAATTAATTTTTAAATTGACAAATAAAAATTATACATGTTCATCACATACAATATGTTTGGAAATACAGCAGTTCTTTATTGAGTACCTACTAGTTGCTTGGCCCTGTGAGAGCTGCTTGGGCTGCAGGGATTAGATTAATAAGGTAGTACTCTGGTCTCCAGAACTTGTAGTCTGGTGGGCAGCAGCTTGTACATGATCAGTGGCAATACAGCACACAGGTGCAGTGTCCAAGGGGAGTGTGCTGGGGTGCAGGGAGCACGGGTGGGCGCTGCCTGACCCTCCTGTAGTCTTGGTTTCCTTTCTGTCAAACGAGCCCATTGGACTACTTGATCTTTGGGGTCCCTTCTGTTTTTTACATTCTGTGACTCTGCATGATAACAGTGTTCTCTTGGTGTTTAGAATATATTTATTGTCAAACAAAGTTTTCTGTTGAAAGTACTCCCAAGTCAGACAGACAGGGAGGAGCCTATTGGGTTCCATAGGTTTGTCTTCTCACAAACAATTCCTTACTCTCTGATGGACCAACTGCATTTGTTTTGCGTGGCCAGGGAGTGTTTTTCCCACAAGCTGGCCTGGCTTATGGCCGTGTGCCAGTGCCAGCGGGCTGCTTATGGGTCACGGGGTAGGGAGGGATTGAGGGCACGTGTCAGATGTGTTGCTGTGTTTGGAGCCAGGACTGGACTGGGTGTGATTCCATGCACTGGCACCTCCTTGAAAGCAGCTGCCATCCCTGGTTCCTAAGGCTTGGTCCGGCCTGCGGGTGTGTCCGTTCTCTAGAGTCTGGGACTTGTAGGCACCACAAATATGGACTGTGAAGGCAGGATGAGGTGCTTACTGTGGGCCTGTGTTGTGGAGCCAACCTGCAGGAGGTGACAGGGCTGGGCCTGAAGGAGGAGCAGGAGGTGAGTAGGACAGGAGAGAGCCCTGTCCTCTGAGGTCTCCTCCTTTCTGAGCCATATGCTAGGGGACTTGGTCAAGGTTGTACAGCCAGCAAGCGGCAGAGCCAGATGGCTCCCAAAGTCAGTGTTTCTGTGTATTAAAGCTATAAAGAGTATGAGCTTTTCATCAAACCAGCCTGCAGCCACTTGCCCTGGGAGAAAATCCTAGTGTTTGATGGAGGTGGAGCCCCAGGATGCTGCATTTTCAATAGGGTCCAAGGACCATCAGCACAGTGTCCTGTGGGGGTGACGTTGGTGGGTACGGGAGGGAATGTGGCCTTTGGGAACAGTCTGAGCTGAATTGTTGCTCTCTTCTCTTCTCTTGTATGAGAGGGAGAGATGAGCTCACCAGCATCTGAATGAGCTACCCATGTGGCAGCCGCTCATAGAGCAGAGACTCCCCTCCTTTCTCCTTCATTGGGTCCCTGCTGTGTCACAAGCACTGCAGTGGGCTGTGGGTACAGAGATAAACTAAACTGAAGCCTCGTTCTTGGGAAGTTCTCAGTGGGACTGGATCTGCAATTTGGGGGCCCAGTGCAAGATGAAAATGTGGGGCTCCTGCTCATAAATCATTTAGGATTTCAGGATGGCCACAGCAGAGCATGAAAGCGTGGGGCCTGTGCCACTGCACAGGTCATGCACCCAAGAAGCCACCATGGTGCCCAGTCTTAGGTGAAGCCAGTCCTGGTGGACATCAGCTGGTATCTTAGTGGGGTACACACAGGGTAATAGTAGAACAGATAATTTCTGGCTAGGGGGCATCTGGGAAGGCTCCTTGGAGAGGTCCTGTCTGAGCTGGGGCTGGAGAGACAGCTAGGGTGTGCAGAGGTGGTGGTGATGGCGGGAGCAGAAATCAAGGTAGGCACAGCTGGGCATGCAGGAGGAGTGATGGGCAAGGGGCATTTAGCCTGGCCAGAGGCCTGCGTGGTAGAGAGGGAGGCCTGGGAGAGGTGTGGACAGGTGGAGCCCACAGAGACCCTCAAATGCCAGCTTCAAGGCAGCCTTTATTCTGAAGCTGGGGAGAGTCCTGGGAACTCAGAGATGGCACAGAGCTGGCTGTGGGAAGTGCTCTGGGGAGGTGGCACTTGGTGATATTCCAGAATGACTGTGGGGAGCTGGCTTCAGACACTTTACATTTGTTACTCACTTAACCTTCTCCGAGCTGTTACAGAGGAGGAAGCAGAGGTGCACAGAAGTCACAGAAGTCTTATGTACCTTGCCTGTGGTGGTGGGTGGCAGGGCTGGGACCCTAGAGATCTGAGGTGAATATAAGCCGAGATGGGCAGGATAGTTGAGCTGCAAAAGGTGTTGCCAGATGGTGGCAGTGGAAAGGAAGGGACGAGCATGAGTGGGTAAAGGCAGGACAGGTGGATGTCGGCAGTTGGTGGCTGATGGTCTCATCATCAAGAGTTCTTGCCAGCTCAAGACACCCAGCCATCCCGGTGAGTGGTCATCCTGCCACAAAGCAGCATCAGCACTGGCATGGGGCACCCCACTTTGAAGCTGCTTGCCATTCTCATTGGTAAATCCTGGAGCTGTTTTCTATTGCTTTTTTGGCCCAGTCTGCCTCTAAGTCTCCCCTTTTCCTCATCGTCCCCCATTGGGTGTGATGACGGTAGTGTGTTCGCCAGACTGGTGGAACTGACTTCCTTGTATCTCAGCAGTGCTCTTGGCTTTTGGATCTTCTGTAGTTTTAGATGTTCACCGTCTCCAGCCCCACCCACAGGAGCCAGTAGTGCCCCTCGCCATCATTGTGTCAACCACACCATGTCCCTGCATGTTTCCAAACTTCCCCCAGAATGGCTATACCTCTCCCCCCAAGACCTGCTTAGGTTACTCATATGACAAGTTCTAGCCTTGTCCTTTTCTTCTCCTCACCACCCCCAGTGTCAGAGGGTACAATGCTTAGTATAGAGAGACAGAGACAAAATAGCCTGTAATTGACTCTGCCTGACCAGTACTTGGGTCTAGAGACCAAATCCTGCCTGGTCTCTTGGCCTGGTAGGTGACCTGCTAGAGCTTGGTAACTCGACACTACCTTGCTAATTATCTGCTGAGGTCACAACGAGCCCTTGTCACCACCCTTTTAGCAGAACCACAGTTCCGACTGGGCTGACTGGTTCAGCCACTGTTCTGGGCACTCATGGGAGACAAGTGGCCTTTGTGGTGAGCCAGTGGACAGAGTATGCCGTCAGCATGGGCGAGGTGGCCAGACACCCAGGACTGCTGGGCTGGACCCAGGGCAGCCAGCTCGGAGCTGAGAGGCCCCGAACAGACCCTATTTTTCTTGATGGTGGGGGGGCACAGAGTTGCAGGGACTGCTGTTCTCGCCTTTCTGTTGCGATTAGAGACTTTTCTAATGTTCTTCCAGTGACTTGGTTCTTCTGCGTGGCCTAGGCCTGGAAGGTTACCTGTGGGAGGTGGGCCTTCTTCACGGCCAGCTGTTCACTTTGTCCCCTTCAAATGCAAATGGGGGGGAACTAAGACTTTTGGAGATTTGAATGTTCCAATTTTGACAGTTTTTTCTCACTTATCTTGGGTGGTGTGTCTCTTCATTATCCCTCCCCAAAACATGCACGCACAAATGCACACACACACCTCCCAAACACACCACACTTTACAGAAGACCACATACCTCAAAAAGAACTAGCAAATGTTAGTTGCCTTGGTTTAATTAGGTTTAGTGCATGAAGCTTTAGAGGAGGCTGTATTTATTAACAGAGATTGGGATGGTCCTCACAGATGTCCTTGTCCCACAACTCCATTTGCTCGACATGTGGTGATGGTGTGAAGGTAGCTTTGGGTACATCCCTCTCTGTCATTTGAGACTATTTTAAGAGGCTCCAGTGAATGATCTTAGAATGAAAAAGGGGCTGGCCCTTTAAAATGGTTTCAGAAGAATTGATATCGTGAACTAAATCTAATATCTGAAAACTCTGCCTGATGAATGTTAGTAATATTTTTAACCCCTCCTTATCTGGTCCTATTCATATCCTCTGGCATCATAGTTTTTTGTACGTTCTTTTGTACTATTTCTCTCTCTAAGACCTCGCAGGTCATCCGGAGGGAAGATGTGCTCACACAGACTGTGCCATCCCAGCAGAAGCTGCGGGAGGAGGGGGAGCAGAGCTGTGTCCTCCCACATGGACCCAGCGAGGTTGTTCCTCTGTGACTGACCTGCTGCACGGTGCCTCCTAGTGCTCCATCTGGCTCTTCCCGCACTTCACATTTGCTCTGTTCGCTGGTGTTCCTGGCAGCCCTCCCCACCGCCTCTCTCATCTTTGATGTAGTCACCCCGACAGTGAAAGAACAAGTTGTAGACTCTGAATATTTGCCCCCGAGGAAAATGAATGTTTGCACAAAATCCTGTCTGACAGTTTCCATTTAAACTAAGAAGTGGGAGCCCAGCAGGCCCTAGGAAATATGAAAATTGGTGCTTTGTTGGGCTGCATGCGATGGTAGCTCAGTGTCTGAGCCCCATCTGCCACTAGAGAGTTGAATTTTTCGGGTGGAAATCGCTGGCTGGCTATGCACAGCTGCTGCTGCTGCTGCAAGCACACTTGCTGCATGTTGCTTTGGAGCCTGTCTGCCTCTCAAGGTCTCCTCTTTGTTTTTTCTGAAATGTGATGAAATGGAACGTGCTTTTAAAAATAGGTATTTTCTGGAGATGGCCTGGCTAGGATTACTGGCCACAGCAGCCTTACTTCTGCCCCATGAGCCTCTTATCTCACCACAGCTGATGGGACATTGGCAAGGGCAACTTGTATTTTTTTTATTTTTACTCTTAGCAGTCTTTCCAAATATAATCCTTTTAAGGGCCGGCCCATGGCTCCCTTGGGAGAGTGCGGTGCTGATAACACCAAGGCCATGGGTTCGGATCCCTATATAGGGATGTCCAGTTCGCTCACTGGCTGAACGTGGTGCTGACAACACCAAGTCAAGGGTTAAGATCCCCTTACTGGTCATCTTTAAAAAATAAAGAAAACAAATATATTCCTTTTAATCACTTATTTCTTTGCTTATAAGCTGAAGATTCAATAGAATCTCTTAACCTTGTTAGTTTTTTTCCCCTGAAGATAATTTTTTTTTTCTAATTACCAAAGGAATACAGTGCTTATTAAAGAAAAGTTTCTAGACCTATACACTGTAGAAAGCCCAGGTTCACTTTAAGTGTCTGCTGGGAGCTTGAGGCTGGGGAGGAAGGCGCAGTGGTCTCAGACAGTGCTCATCCAGGTGTGTTCGTACTGCGGCTGCTGAGTGGGTGTGGGACTTAGAGGCAGCTCAGCAGTAGTTAACAGCAGGGCTCAGCGATGGTTGCATCTGGCCGTGCACCATTCAGCTGAGTGATCCTGGGCTAGTTCGTTAACCTCTGAGAGCTCAGTGTTCTTGTCTGTAAAATGGGGCTAGTAGCAGCACCTCTCTCCCTGGGGTGCTGTGTTCTTTAAGTAAGATAACATATGCATTTGAAGGTTTTTCAGCTGTGGACAATGGCTGTGTTGGGAAGGGTAGCACAGAGCCTGGCACGGCTGAGCACTGGGTAAATGGTTGCAGCTGTATTTGTGTGCTAGGGCTGCCATTACCTGTGGCTCGAACAACAGACATTTATTGTCTTACAGTTCTGGAGGCTTGACGTTTAAGATCAATGTGTCTTGATCGGAAGGGCTTATTTCTTCTCAGGGCTGTCTGCCTGGCTTGCTGATGGCCGTCTTCTCTGTGTCTTCACATAGTCTTCTCTCTGTACATGTCTGTGTCCTAATGTCTTCTTATAAGGACACAGTCATATTGGATTAGGGCTTACCCTAATGACCTCATTTTAACTTAATCACCCCTATAAAGACCTTCTCTTCAAATACAATCATATTCTGAGATACTGGGGTTTGGGGCTTCAACATACAGATTCCTGGGGAGTACAGTTCAGCCCATAGCAGCAGCTATTACTATTCTTACATGATTTTGTAGTATGAGGGACCCTGAGGATGGCCTTGCGGGGGACCAGGCATTTCTGGTCATTGTAAGGGTCCAGGAAACTCTGAGGGCAGGAAGGCCTTGATGCTTGTGTAAGCCCTGATGAAATTCCCAAACTGGGCTGCTCGCTCATCAGAATCGCTAAGCAGTATTTTAAAAAACCAGATTGCTAGAAGAGCTGATTCTCAGGGGTAGGAAGGGAGTCCTGAAACTCAGCATTTCTAAAGAGCAGCTTGGGTGATTCTGATGAATGGCCAGGTTTGAGAGCCACTGGGCAGAAGCTGCACTGACCAACTATCCCTCCCCTACAACTCCCACAGCCGGCAGAGGGTGGCTGGGTGCTCACTTGGGTGAAGTTTCTTTACCTGGAGGTGTCAGCACTCTTGCCTCCACTGTAGGGCACTCCCTTTATCCCCTTCTTCCACATGTTCTGCCCATCAGAGTCGTAGGCTGGCTGTGTTTAACTTTTGGAAGTGACACCGGCTCGCCGTGTGACCTGACTGAGTCAGGCTCCCTCTGGAGATCTGTCGACTGCCAGGCCTAGGCAGTACAGGGCCCCCCTAAACTCTGAGGAGGCTGAGTTCTGGTTAGAAAACATGGATCCAGCTCTTACTTTTCAAGGCTTGAGTAAGAGTTTGCCTAGCACAGGGGTCGGTCTCAGGGGTTCCAGTCTGTTGGGAGGAGACTGGGCATGTTTGCCATCAGGCTACCTGCAGATGGCCAGTGGGTCGGGAGCTGCAGGGAAACTGGGATCTTTGGGAGCTGGCATACTGTGTTTCATTTGCTGTACTCTGTGGTTGTGGATGTGGATTTTGTTTTTTTCTCCTTGCACAAAATAGTGAAATGTTTTCTTTTGTTACTCAAGATCAACTTTCTCTCCTGAGGGCTGCCCTTGTGTGAAATATAACCCACATCCTTTTGTGCATTTGAAATACTTCTCTGATCTCCTCCCTTATTTCCTGTGGTTGACTTGGGGCAATTTGAAGACCTTGTGTGACCAGATTTTGCCCAGGGTCGGGTGTGGGGAGCTCTTCTTTTTGCATTTGAGCAAGAAGGGACTGTGGGCCTGTTTTCTGAGCATTGAATAGAAGATTGGTCATGCACTTAAGCTGAAAGTCAGTGTGAGCACTTGGATTCACTGAGATAATAGGTGTGAAGCTGGAACATGATGGATGCTTTGCTTTAGGCTTTTGGTGACAAGGATGCTCAACATGCTTCATCTTTATTGGTGGGGTTAGGGGTGGCTGGTGTGTGGGTGCAGTGGGTCTCCAGCCCAAGATTTCGTTTAGAAGCTCCTCACCCCTTCCTTGGGTGAGCCAAAGGAGAACGTTAGATACCTAAGCAGATTTCCTCAGGTGAGTGTGTACAGCTATCCGTTTAGTAAAATGTTGTAAAAGGTCCATGTGGTTTTAGGAATGGATCTTTCTGCCTACTCCTAAACTGTTTCCAAAACCACCCCAAGTGCTGTGTAAATGAGGGTGAACCCTCCTGGATGGTGTCAGCTTATCTGAGAGGCAAGGTCTACGAAGTGTCAGAGGGCTCTTCTTGGACTGGAACTTGTCTGCTTTGGTCAGGGCCTCCTAGAGCCCCTCTTAGACTTTCTTTTTTCTCAGGGCTTCAAAGAAATAATCAGTTGGTCTTTTTATTTCTCCCTGAGGGCTCTTTCAGCCCGTCATTTAAAGAATGTTGGAGAAACAGATTGCATTTTAAAGTTTAATTCCAATCGGCAATTAATTATAGTAAGCCTGTTAAGCACCAAGCACTATGCAATAGAGTTTCTGGAGGTGGACTGGCTATAGAAACTCCCCCGTCCAGGGACAGCATGTGAGCTCCTTTCCTAGTGAGCTGAGGTGTGGCCTCCCGCTCTTTCAGCACAATACTTCAGGCAGGCCTTCGAGGCATGGCAGTTCTTTCAAGATGCACCTCTTGCCTTTTCCAGTCTAACCTAAGCCTTTCAATTCTTGGATGGAAAAACCAAGGCCACACAATTGCCTACTTAACTGGCTCCATGGCAGAGCATCTTTGACCTCCAAATGACCAAATCAAATGTTCGTTTGCCTTCTGAGTCTCCCCTAGCATTTGACATACCAGGCCCTCCACCCCACTGCCTTCTAGGACACTCCACTCTCTTGATCCTCCTGTCCCCCCGAGTGGTCTTTCTGTGTCTCTTCCAGAAATTCTTATTCTTTTCCGCATCTTCACAGGTAACTTTTCCTAGGAATCTGTCCTGAATATGCCTAGAGTGGTACTACTCCCCAGTCACTGTTTAGGAAGTCCTAGATCTGTCCCCCTCTTTTTCCCTCTGTTTTTTTTTTTACCCGCGGGCTTCATATTACCAGGTAGTAACTCTTGGCTTGTCCCTCGCATCCTCCAGGCTTGATGCGATGACTCCCAGGTGGGCTACGTCAGCCTGAAGCTTTCTCTCCAGCTCCAGACCCCAGTTTCTGTGTCAGCAGACCGTCTTCATGGTGCTTGTCTTTGATGAGTCTCAACGATCTTGATTTCACTCAACTAGTTGCCTTCAGTTCTCTGCCTCTCTTAACTGTGTCACTTTCCCAGACATACCAACCTAACCCCCAGCACCACCCTTCACTGTCACTACCCGTGGTCTCTCTCATCCCATCCTTTCTTCCTCTCTGCAGCCTCTTGAGCCCCCCTCAGCCCACACTCTGTGACCAATGGTTCAGGGGGCTCTTGCAGGAACATCCTGTTTACTTCTAGGCCCTCTCTCTTTCCATCTTTCCTGGTCACAGTTGCTGGAGACAGCCTCCTGAAGCTCATCCCTGCTTGCTTATTCCTGTGCTCAAAACCCTTGGGCATCTCTGACTTCCAAGGTTGAGGAGCTGGAGCTTTTGCCTGTAGGAACTAAAGTCAGTGTAGGAGTGTGCGAAGCTAGGTGAGGTTTGGATGGAGGTAAAGCACTTGCTTTTTTATTCATTTTCCTTTCGTGTAACTGTTTGTTGTTCTTGTTGTTTTGTGTATTGAATAAGAACAGAAGAAAAGAGAAGGTGTTTCTGAAGAGAGGCAAACAGTAAAGAGTAAAGGAATGAAGGCAACTGGGAAAGGCTTGCAGTGGAGTCGGGGAGCAGGAAGAGACTTGGGCCTCCTGAGCAGGTTAAAGACATGTCATTCATAAACAGTTCCCTAATAGTTACAAAGCACTTTCAACATCTAGCATTTCATTTGCTTCACACAACATCCTGTGAAATACAGACTGCAATTTAGCCCCAGTGTACAGATGAGGAAACTGAGGCTCAGAAACAGTATTTGCCCCTGGACACCCACTAGGAGGTGGCCAAACCAGAGAGAGCTGAGGTTCATGTATCTCCTGATCCTGTGCCCTTTCCACTGTACAGAGTCACTTTGTGCCTCCCCCTGTGGCAGGGGTCTTGGAGAGTTCAGACTCAGCAGGAATATTGTGGCAGGCAAGGGCTCTCCACCACCTCAGAGCCATGGCTGCTGCTTTTAGGGACCCAGACTGAGTAGTCAGTAATTTCTATGGCACCCCACAAAGCAGATGAGGAGTGAGTTGCTTGATGGTCGTGAAGGAAGAGTAGGCAGAAACAGCACCCGGTTGCTGATGAAGACAAGACGTTTCCTTTGTAGTTGCCCTCTGTGGCTTTTGTGGATGCAGTGTTCCTGACCTGTTGAGCCTGGGGTGTCATGTTCTTGCCCACCTTCCAGCTCATGCCACGAGGCTTGGGCTATTCTCAGAGCCATCATTTCCTCCAGCTGACGCCTCAGCTTACCTTGAACTGAGACTAATGGAACAAGGCCATTTGGGGGATGACATGGCATTAAGGGGACACTGGGGAGGTACACCTTTTACAGTTCTTTTGCATTACGTCTAAGTGTCAGAATTCATGAACAGGTTTCTGAAACCCAGTTGCTTTATTCTATTTCCTGCTGCCTTCTAAAGACCCAGCATGCAGGTATTTCTCTAGCTTGTTTCAGAGATTGTTCTGGTGTCTCTTAGGGAACCAGGAGAAGTCAATGGCTGGAGGAGTGACAAGGTCAGAGGTGTCAAAGCCAGGACCAGAGGACAAGGCTGGCAGCTGAGGTGTGACAGAGGTGCTTGGAACCCATCCTTCTCATGCCTCCCTTTGTTCCTTCCTGCTGTTGGAGAGAGAACCTTGGTGCTGAGTGCTGAGTGCTGGCTATTAGCTGGTGCACCTCCTTGTCAGAGTTACTGACCCATCATTTGAGACTCCTAGGTGCCACCTGAGGGTTGTCACTGGGCAGGAGGAGGGCTGCTCACATCTTCTGATGGCCACTGGGACAAGGAACTGGTGAGTTTTTATTTTTCTGATCTTGGCAGAAAGGAAGTCGTATAGGATTAGTGGAAGAGAGTTGTGTTTGAATTGGGACCTACTGCTTACTAGCTTTGTGGCCTTGGGCACGTTACTTGGCCTCTCTGAGCTTCTATTTCTCCATCTAGAGGATGAGTTGATCATAGTTTGTGTCCTGTAGAGTTGTTAGGAGGATTGAATGAAATAATCCACATGAATAGTAGTTTTCCTTTGACAAGTATTCAGTAAATGTTGCCTGCTGTTAATAGAGCGTAGTAGTACTTTCAAGAAAAACATAAGCCATAACATATAAAATGCCTAGTGTACATCACAGGCTCTCTCTAATGTACCCTGATTCATTTGCATCAGTCTCATGATACCAGGGAGGTCCAAGGGGTAGGCAGAGTGCAGGTACAGTTTGATCAAGAGTCAGAGGGTTGTGTGTTTATTTTCTCTTCACCATTAAGCCACCTGGGCATATCGGACCACCTCTGTAAGTCTGACCACATGCTGTTGTGCTCAGTTTCTTCACTTGGGTGGTTGGCTCTCCTCCTACCTCACTGCCTGCTCCTACTCTGTCTTCTTGGTTGATTCCTCCTCTCATCCCTCAGCGTCCGAATGCTCAGATTCACTGCTTGGACCTCTCCACAGCCCTTTCTATCCACACACCTTTGCTGGGTGATCCCATCAAGTCTCATTGCTTTGAATACTAAGCATACACTGACAATTCCCAATTATATCTCTAGCCCCAGACTTGTCCCTGAACTTCAGGCCTGTACATCCAGCAGCCTACCTGATATTGCCACTTGGGTCTCTGTAGGCCCCTTAGACATAACCAGACCAAACATGACATCATGATTTGTCACACACCCCCCCAAGCAGTTCCTCCTTCAGGCTTCCCCATCACAGTGAAGGACTACCTCCATCCTTCCAGTGTCCAGGCCAAGAACCTGGAGCCATCCTCAACTTCTCTCTCTTTCCTATTCCACATTTTTAGTGTGTCAGCAGATCCTCTCAGCTCCACCTCCAAAATATCCCCCCATCCAGTCACTTCCCACCAGCGCTGCTCTTGTCACCCTCGTCCAAGCCACAGCATTGCTCCCCTGGTGTCTTACTGGTTTCATTGCTTCCACGCTTCCAAATCTGGAGACGGTATTCAGCAAACTAATCAGTGATCCTATTAAAATGAAAGTCAGACCCATGTCTCTCCTCTACTAAGAACCTTCCAGAGGTTTCCCATCTCACTTGGAGTAAAGCTCCATGTCCTCTCTGTGCCTTTTAAGGCCCTGCCTGGACTAGCCCTGCTGCCCCTCTGACCTCATCTGCATTTTCCTGCAGGTTACTCCTCCCAAACCACACAGGCCTCCTTGCACAAGCTGGCCACAGGGCCTTTGCACTTGCTCTTCCTCTTGCGGAACAGTCTTCCTCTAGCATTCCACACTTCCTTCAGGTCTCTGCTTAATGTGACCTTCCCAGAGAGACCTCCCCTGACCACTGCACCACAATGGCCACCTATCCACTCTATCCCAGTCACCCACCATTTTACCCTGCTGTTTTTCTTCATAGCACTTATTCCCTGATACAGTTTATATTTGTTTCTCTCTCAACCACCCCCACTCAGGCGAGCTCCACAAGGGCAGGGATTTGTCTGTCTTGTTCCCTGCTACATCCCCAATACCTCCTAGCCCAGTGTTCACTCAGCATTTGGTGAATGAATGGGCTCTGTGTTTCTGTGACATACATGCCCACCAAGGGGTGGCGTCTTGTGCAGAGTGCTGTCAGTCCGTCTCTCTTGAAGTGGGCTGCTGATGCCCATGTGTAGGTGGTAGTGAGGAGTGGATAAGAAAGAAGGTGTGTGGCCTGGTATGATGCCAAGTGCACACCAAGCACCCTGGTTTGTTCTGTGTGAATCAGAGAACAGGAGATCCACAAGGGAGGCTGGGTCTGGCTTGGAATTGGCCATGGCTGGGCAGAATGGTGGAAGGAGAGAGCAGGCCTCTATGCTAAAGGACAAGAAAAAGGCACAGGGCTGAGATGACATATTGAGAGGAGACACTCATTGTGAGGGAGGTGGAGATTAGCTCCAAAAGAACTTGGTAAGGGAGGCACACAGTGGACTCAATAAAGAGCTTTTACCAGTGCAACCCTCCAGAAGTTTAGGGAAGGCTGGGCGAAACTTGCCAGATCTGGTTCATTGTTACCGTGAAGGCTACTCTGTGTCTTGTCTTACTTAGGAGACTGCTATCAGGGTGGAATAGTGACAGCTAGTGTTTATGTCACTGTCGTGTGTGTGGCTCTGTTCTAAGGGCTTCACCTCTCTTTATTCATCGAGTCCTCATCACTGTTCTTCCTATTTTACGATTGAGGAAATGAGGCCCAGAAAATGGGAGTGACTTGCTCAAGGTTGCATGGCTGGTAAGTGTAAGGCCAGGCTGGTAAGTACCCTGAGTTGGTGGAGGGCAGCGTGCTCTGCCAGGTGCACAGTCCAGGGTTCAAGAGAGGCAGCCCGTGCTCCATGGACCAAGCACCAGGGGCCAGAGCAGGAGGGAGCAGGCAGTGCCGAATGCCCTTCAGAGAGCTGTTTCCCACCTGTTGTGACTTCTGGCGCCTTTCAGAAGTTTATTCCAGGGCAGACGTGCCCACTGGCTGGAGCATGATGCAGGCTTGGGTGTCCTTTGGGTGACTGTGCTGCTCGGATTCCTGTCCCATCTTGGTGTGGCAGGGCAGAGACCCTGCGGCCAGCCCTCCTCTGCTCCCTTCTCTGTGTTCCTTGTTCTATGGCTGCTGGTCAGGCTTGGCTGTATTCATCTGTATGAACCTGTCTCCTGTGTCACTGCATTTTAGGAGACTCTTGAAGCCTCTCCCACCTTTCTCCCCCTCTTCTCCCACCTTCCAGGACAGAAATGGTGTCCTGGTCCCCCTCCTGCTAAGTCCACCAGATGCTGCTTTGTTCTTGCCTCCTTCTTTGCTTTCCAGGTGGAAAACAGTCACCCAGCCTGTCCGAGAGTGACGACAGAAACCAGGGTTTGTTTTTGATGATGGAAAGCCAGAACCGAGAGGTGTTCCCCCTGCTGCTGGGTGGATGGTCCCAGATGCCCTACCACTCTCCCTCCCAACACCCCATCCCGGAGTTGGGCCACTTGACAAGGGAGACAGAGCACAGAGGTCACTTTCTTTTTTTTTTTTTTACTGGTAGGGGGATCTTAACCCTTGACTTGGTGTTGTCAGCACCACGTTCACTCAGTGAGCGAACCGGCCATGCCTATGTGGGATCCGAACCCGGGGCCTTGGTGTTATCAGCACCGCACTCTCCCGAGTGAGCCACGGGCTGGCCCACAGAGGTCACTTTCATCAGACACACGCTTCACGCTTGTCCCAAAGCCTCCTGGAGCTTTTGCTTCACTGAGGGGGAATCCAGCTTTCTGACTGCTGACCCTTTCCTCCCTGGGAATCCCACAAACTTCCCTCTTCCCTTCTTTATGTATCAGTGAAAAACAAACAGAAACAAAACCCTGGTGCAGTCATTAGTGTGAGAAGGGTCTGCATTTTAATGGTACTGAGTGAGTAATATTGGTGTGCATGTCTTGTTTGTCCTCCCCTTCCATATTTTTGCCTGGGGAGGGAGGGGAGTCACAGATGGCAAAATTGGTATCTGCGAGTTTCCTCTGGTTTGGGTAGTTTATTTGTATTTTCTAAATGGTCCCAGGAGTTGGGTGGGAAAGGGTTAGGAACCAGCATGGAGCCCAGCAGAGGATTCCTTCTTCAGGCTGCTCCCCACAGATCTCACTGCACACCTGGGGGGTTAACTGTCTAATTACCTGGGCAGTGGTTCCCTCTCCCCCATCATCCCCTTTCACCTTTCAAAGATGGACTGCCAGCCCTTGTAATGACCAGAAAAGGGGGGAAGTAAGCACCATCACAATCATATTTTTGCCAGATAATGATGCTTGTTCTAAAACTTTGAGGAGAATACCATAGCATTAGCTCAGTTAAGGAAAATGAACATTAAGCCTTAACTTACAAGCTGATACTTTGGGGTAGGTTATGCACACAAGGGGTGAGTTTCTGCCTGACCCAAAGAGAACAGCAGGCATTGTCTGAGTCCGCAGCCTCCTGATGCACTGGGGAGAACAGGATTTTACCACCCTGAGATGGCCACGTAGGATGCATAGAGCAGGACTTCCTGTGTTTGTGGCTGCTGCATCCCAGGGTTATGGTCACCCCGTAGCTTCTTGAAATGCTGGGGCTTGTCAGCCTCCAAATTTTGTCTCTGTGTGCACAGGCTTGTGCCACGCTTTTACAGGGAAGGAGGCTGAACCCCTAGGGAGGGACCAGGGCTGCCCTGAATGTGGTTCTTATGCAAGAGGGCTTTCTAGCAGCTGAAGACACTCTTCCCTCCCCCAGCATCCCGGGAGGTCCTCAAAGCAGGGAAGGTGGGCTCAGCAAGAGGTGACCAGTGCTCAGCAGTTTTCACCGTCTTGCCTTCTTCCTCATCTCTGCTGCTCACAGAATTGAGTAGCTCTCCAGTGAGGGTAGTTGGCATATGCTCTGGGACCTGCCTCTGTACCCAGCACAGGCATGGGGGAGAGCAGGAGGCAGCAGCACCTGTCAGGGGCCATGAAGCCATGGCTCCTCTCATGCTTGGCTCAGCTCAGAATGCCTGTTGAGTGTCCTCTCGGTGGGACAGGGAGGAGGTAAGCCCACTCCCAGGGAATCTAGGCTGGGAAACCTGGGCTGAGTCCTGACACAGGGATATGGAGGCTGATGTGGCTTCTCGTGCATTTATCCAAGACCACCATCCTTCAGGGCCAGCTCCATGCCCCTTCCTTCAGGAAGTCTTCTCTGACTGCTCTTCCACCTTTGGAGCCGGGCAGCAGTATTGTTTGTAGGGATTGAGGGCACAGGCTATGGGGTAGACTGTGGGTTTGTACCCATTTTGTCCTTTTAGTAGCTCTACCAAGACCTTCAGCAATTACTTAATTTTTCTAACTCTTAGTTTCTTCCTCTGTAACGTGGGCCTAATAACAACCTCAGAGTTGTTACAGGAATTAACTGAGGTGCAGTGCATGCAAAGTGCTTAGCATAGTCCCAGCACTTACTAGTGCTCAGTACCTATTAGCTGCTATTATTATAGAGTACCATACAGTTCAGCAGTTTACCTTTGTGAACCATGTGACCTCATCACTCTGGTACAGCTCTTAATTTAGATAATCAAGGAACTGAGAATGGCAGAGTTGGAAGGGCCCTCTGCAGGTCTCATTTGACCATGATAACAGCAACTAACACAGAGATGATAACAGCAGCTAACAGAGAGAGCACTGGCTGAGCCACGTGCTGTTTTATATGCTTTGCATATATAAACTCAGTTGATTCTCACAACTGCTCTATGAGATAAGTACTCCTATCGTCTCATTTTACAGACAAGCACATGGAGGCACAGAGAGGCTGAGTGACTTACCTAAGGGCACACAGCTGCTAAGGGGTAGAGTTGGGAGTTGAACACAGGCAGGCTGGTGCATGTGTTTTAATCTGTCTGGTTTGGCCCCCAGGCTCAGCGAGGGGAAGGGCCTTCCCCCAAGTCTCAAAGGAGTAGCCCCTTGAGGCTCCTGAGCCCCTGGCTTGTCTTCTTTCTCCCAAACCTGGCACAGTGTCATGCAAGGCTCAGGGCATGTGTCTAGAACCTGATGGATACATGCAAGACAAGAGGTGACTGGACACCCTCGGTCATCCTGTGCGTTGGCTGTGGTTCCTCAGGTGTGAGCTAGAGGAAGGCACCAGGGGTGGGCAGGAACGCTTGTGGTTTGGTGACTGTCATCCAGGGGCCCAGGCAGCACCTCCTGCTCTGTCTTCCTCAATGGAACAGGACCCTGGAACCCCCAGGGACCAGCAGCTTTCCTTCTCTGTCTCCCTTCCCAGGTGATTGAGGTGGGGGGGGCAGTGCTGGCCTCCCATTGACCCGAGCTGTCTCAGGTCAGCTAGGACCAGCCTTTCCTTTTGCTGTCCCAGGCCCTTCTGGAGGACGGAGAACTCCGTGTGCTGGTTCAAGTCTGGAATGAGAACCTTTATCTGTCATGGGTTTCACTGGGAGGAGGCATGCATCACAGGGGCCTTTGCAAGCTCAGGTGAATGGAAGAGTATGTTAGGGGATGCACTTCCATCTCTCTTGGGGCCCACTGGCTATGGGAGGAGGCCCAGGAGGGTTGGGGCATTCCATTATTACTTGGGTGATTTCACTGGAAGTTCTTTTGAAGTGGTTTCCTTGACTCAGTGGGGTTGAGTCACCACGTAAACAGAATTGGCAGGGGCTGGGCTCGAGTGGGACACAGACAATGTGGCCTGGGTCAGTCCCAAGGGTCACCAGGCTGGATGCCTCCCAGGGCTTCTGCTGTGGCTTCCACTTGCACCCCTCTGCTGACTCCTGGTTATCTTCGGAGTCTTGCACCTATGTGATCTGTGGACCACATACCCTGGGGGCTTGTTAGAAATGCAGAATCTGCGTCCCCCCAAGTCTGCTGACTCAGAACCCACTCTTTGACCAGATCCCTGGTAATTAATTCCCTCACAGTAAAGAATACACTTATATCACCTTCAGCCCACAAACCCATCTAAACCTGGCCTTAAGCTCCGCTTTTCCATGTCACTCGACTTTCTCTGGGTCCTCTTAGGGCCTCTGCACAGGCTCACACTGGGGTAGCTCGCATGAATTTGTGGTCAGTGCCCCGCTGTCCTGTGGATGTGGGGGCAGGCTGAGTCTCCAGTCCTCCTTAGCCTGGACCTCTCTGTGAGGTGGAGGAAGGTCCTTGACACCGTTTCTCCCTCTACAGTGGCCCAGCTCAGCGCTCTGAACTGCCTTAGGTTTCAGGGCAGGGTTGGGTGGAAGTGCCTTCAGGGGAACCTGGGGAAATTGTCCCCTCCCTTGGATTGGGCCAGGGCAGAGAGTGAGGGTCTGCAGCGGGCATCGAAGTGTGCTCAGTTGAGATGAGACTCCTGTTGGCCCAGGATCTTATTGTGAAACCCCAGAGGTAGATGACACCTAACTCCTGCCCCTTAGCTCTACAAAGGCACCGGCTTTCAAAGGATACTGCTAGAAAGGAAGGACACCTCGTGATGTTGTGGGAGAGTGACTCCTTTTGCTGTTTCCCGACAGTTCTGACCACACAGGCCTTTGAGACAGTAGCTGAGGAGACAAAGCATGACCAAGACGATGTCGTCTTTGGTCCCTTTTTTCCCCCTTAATGATGTCCAAGGTCCTGGGAACATTGTGAAAAACTGGGCCCTGTCCAATTTTAACCACTGCCCCCCCACCAGCTCCTAGGAGCCTTGCCAGCTGTCTGGGGTAGGGTAGGGGGTGATGCTCAGAGAGACAGATAAAGATGTCAGGCCGCCCGGGTCAGGCCCCAGAGCCGTCAGGACTTTGGGGACAGGGAAGAGGAACAGAATCTGTTGGTCGGCTGGTGGACTGCCCCAGCTAGGGAGGGAGATGGGAGGAGAAGGGAAGAGTGGCTGCCAAGTTTAATTAACAGTGGAGATTTGCCTTAGGGGAGGGGAGAGAGGGTTTGAAGAGGAGGACCGTTTCCTGGAATATGGGGCGCTGCTGATGGCAGTAATGAGAAAGAGACAAGGCGTTCTGGCAGCAGCGACTGCTGGCGCTCAGACTGCCTGCGCCCAAGCAGGGTTGGGTTGTGCACTGAGATTTCTGGAAGTATGAGTGGGAGAGTTTATTTGTGCCTGCTTTCCTGAGTAGGTGTCTTTTAAAAACAATCCACCAACATACCAGCCGGCTAGCCTTCCTTGTCCCCATACAGGAAAAAAAAAAAATTAAAAACATGGCAGTTGAGTTTAGAAAATAGGCATTGGCCTTGGGTTCTTGTTCTTTGAAAATATCAATGTATTGCCCAAATTGCATTTGACTTTACTTCACAGATCTTGAAGTAACACTTAACATGTATGATATAGGAAGAGAAATAAACATCACCAAAAATCAGTAATGCTCATGGTTATGTTGAATGCAGAGTAAAACTAATAGCGTGGGTCGAACTTGAAATACAGGAGTTCTAACATGGCTTATTCATTTTTTAGTAGGATCAGAGGATTTCAGGGCTGAATGGGGTTTCCTCTTTCATCTCCCTTCAAATGGTGTGCAAATTTCCCCCATGACATCTGTGCCAGGCGAGCTCTGGGCCTCCTAGGCTTCCTTTACTCCAGCCTTTCCACCCCGGGGCAGTGCATTCGGCTGTCCCGACCTGTTCAGAGCTGTAGCTTTCTGCAGCTTCTGCCTGCTGTTCTGCTGCTGGAGGCCAAAGAGAACAAACTTAATCCCTCTGACAGTCCTATTGGAAGACAAAAACACCTAGCCACCCCCCTTGTCATCCTCTTCAATCCCTACTAAACACCTTTAGGTTCTTTAAAGATTCTCAGGAAATTTGATAATGAGGCTACTGGTCATTTCTGGCCACTGTCCTACTTTTTGACGTTACCAAAATCCCTTTTTTCTTGTTTTCTTTTTTCTCTCCCCTTTTCATCTCTTTTTCTGATGGGCACACCTGCTAGCTTGCCTGCATGCCTTTACAGTAAGGCTGTCTGTCTCTGCCCTCCATGGGTGGCTCTCACCCCGCAGCGGAGGTCTCCCCTTTCCCCTTGGGGTTTCTCCAGTCCCCTTGCTGGTTTCCTCCCTCCACCTTAGAGCCTCCCCTTCCCATGAGTTTTCCTCCTCTTCTCACTCTCCCCTGTTTACCCCCATCTCTTCATTTCTCCTCTTTCCCTTCTGAGGGCGTGTGTATAGGGTGGCTAGTCAAGAGTTGAGATGGAAGAGAACCCCTATAGTGTGGCCCCCACATTTTTGGTTCTGGATCCCAAGATCTCATTAGTTCTTAGCGGCTTTCTGCCACAAAGCCCTAAGGCTTGTTCAAAGCCTTTACTGCAAAATCCCATCTCCAGCTCACCCACTGTGTCCAGCACATACACCTCTTCATTGTATAGTTCTTTTCGTTCCAAGAACAAAACGTTATGTTCCTCCTATTATCTTGTTTTATTTGACCTGCCATCCCTGAATGTTGTGCTTTTTCAACTCCCAGTTTAGTCTCATTTGGTTTGCCCTCCCTTTTAATTTTATGTCACCTGCAGTCTGGATAAGCAAAATGCACCTTCTGTTTCTATTAATCAGTGGGAAATATAATTGCTGAAATGGGGCAGGGGAGAGGACTGTATAAAGCATCTGAATCCCTTCATTTTACAGACAGGAAACAGAGTTCCAGAAAACCAAAGTGGCTTGCTCAGCATCACCCAGCTCCTCGTACCAGGACAGAGCTAGGTTCAGAAACTGGGTTTCTGGACCCTGAGGTTTTTCCTTATGCTGGGTGGGGAACATCTGGCATTAGAAATACTTGAATTCAAACCAAACCATGGTTTGTGTGTTCAAAACAAGGTCTTGTGTCCACAACCAGGAGTTAACACCACCACCAGCAAAAAGTGTGTGCTTCTCTCTGTCTTTAGTGACAGTGTAATTGCTCTTATTTTATGAGTAACTTTTAATAAGGGGGTGGACAGTGACTGAATTGTTAAGGACTGAGCTTGAATATAGTTAGAACATGAGAGCAGAACAGTTAGGAAAAGAACAAGTATTCAGCTGATGTTTAATTTTTGTTCTGTTACCCTCTGCATGGCAGCCAGAATCATATTGATAAAATGGGTAGGAAATCCCCAGATCCCTTTCAACCTGGGCTTGCCTGCTCCCTTGCTAAGCCTTTCCCAAGATGTCCTACAAGCAGCCATGTGACTGGCTCCAAGTCCCCTGTGCCTGCTGGGTAGCTGCAGAGTAGGGATGTGGCTGATAGGTACTGTGGAAGGCCGGCAAAAACACCGCAGCCCAGACCCTGCTGAACGCATCCCCTCTCCCCAGCCCCTTGATTCCGGATTTCCAGTTCCTAGTGTGGTGTTGGCTCTCACAGCCTGGTGTTGATTAAAGATCAGCTGGTCTGACAGTGGCTTGGGGTATGGACAAGTGACCCCTCTGGGGCTAGTTACAAATGGTCTCTGCTTCTGTCCCCAGGCTCCACCTACAGCGTCTTGTCCATCATGCCCTCGGACTCAGAAAGCAGCAGCTCCCTCAGCAGCGTGGGTGAGTACTGCCTCCGGGCACCCTCCTTCCTGGAGGACCTTAGACGGGCCAGGGTCTGGGTGTGAGCCAGGGCCCGCCTGGGTTTGCGGCATAGGAAGTTAGCCCTCCTTGTCAGGTTATTCATGGGGTCATCCGTCAATTCCATGCATATGTGCTCTCATCAGCAAGAATCTGGCTGTGGTGTTAAAAGGGAGGTGGGGGTGGGGGGCACGTGTTTTGCCATTATCTTTACTGCATCAGGGCATAGGCCTCTCAGTGAGCCCGTGGTGTCTCCAACCCAAAGGCCTTGTAGTGCTTCAGCAACCACTACCCATGAGACCAGCCCCCGTTGGGACTGTTCTCTGTCAGCAGGAACAGCCCACTGGGCAGTGTGTGGCCTTGGGGACAAGAGTAGCCAGTCCATGCTGAATTGGATATGTTTCCATGAACATGGGTCCCAGAAGCCTGTAAACTGAGGCCAGCCTTGCTGTCAGTTCACTGCAGACTAGCAGGAGGTCGCAATCGTCTCTCAGCCTTCCACACCCGTTCCCTGTGTCACATCCTCTCTGTTTAATGCCCCTAGTGTGGTTTCTGATGTCCTGACCTACCATTATGGATGGATACACCTTCAGTGGTGAGTCCTGGAGTTTTTGAGCCCAAAGGGCTCACAGAGGTCATGCAGCGCAATTATTTCTTTTTCTCTTATTTGGACAGATGGGGAAATTGACACTCAGAGGGAAGTCTCACACTTGAGATTCCAGAACTAGCCAAGAGGAAACTTACTGAACACCTCCAGTGTGCCCAAGGTGGCTGAGATGTAGTGGCGAATAAAGCAGACGTGGTCCAGATGCTTGTGGCCCTTAGGGTCTGTGGGGGAGACAGTTAAATAAGGAACTACAATGAGGGAGGTCCGTGTGATGAGAGAGGAAGACAGGTGCCAGCACAGGGGTTCGGTATTAGTTTCCTAGGACAGACTGGGTGGCTCACACAATGGACATTTATCGTGTCACAGTTCTGGAAGCCAGAAGTCTGAATGACAGTGTGGCTAAGGGCCTGCTTTCGGAAGGTGCTGGGAAGGATCTGTTCCAGGCTCTCCCCTAGCTTCTGGTGGTTTGGCTTGGCATTCTTTCATTTGTAGACACATTGCCCCAATCTCTGCTTCATGTTCACAGGACGTTCTCCCTGTGTGTGTTTGTCTGCCTCCAAACTTTTACTTTTAATAAGGAAACTGGTCATATTGGTTTAGGGGCCCATGCTACTCCCGTGTGAACTCCTCTTAACTTGATCATCTGTTAAGACCTTATTTCCAGATTTATGTCATTAGGACGTCACCATCTTCGGGGGTGGGCACAATTCAACTCATAACAGCACAATCCAGTCCGTGGCCCGCATCCTGTCTGGGGTGCACAGTTCAGAGCTCCTCACAGGCTTGTATGCAGTAGTCCCCCCATATCAGCAGTTTCATTTTCCGTGGTTTCAGTTACTCGCAGTCAATCATGCACCTGAAATACTAAATAGAAAATTTCAAAATTAAGCAATGCATAAGGTTGAGACGTGCGGGACATCATTCATCCCTCTCTCCAGCGTATGTGCTACATGTCCATTAGTCATCATCATGGTCTGCTCCTGACATCCAACCAGTGACATTGTCATGGCTCCGTGATGCAGGATTCACCCACATTGGATGGTCCTCCTTCTGAGGTATCTGCAGAAGGTTGTTAGGAGCCTAATGCTAAGTCACACTGCCCACGTCATTCACGTCACTATATCTCACATGTAGCCATGTTATCATCTTACGTCACCACAAGGAGAAAAAGGGTGAGTACAGTAGAGTGAGATTTTTTGAGAGAGAGAGCCACATTCTTTTAACTTTTATTATGTGTTGTTCTCTTGTATTATTGAAATAGAGAGAGAGACAGATTTTTAACTCAGTAGAGGGGATAACTTTGGGGGGGGGGAGATAAGATGGGCTTTGCTATGAAGTAGTGAGTTCCCTCACTGTGGAGGCATTCACATATTCTTGGTGGCCATTTGGGGGATCCTGGCAACCTTTTGGATGGTAGGACTACATCATCTTCAGAACATCATTCACCCTGAAATGCCAAGTGGAAAGACAAAAACCTTATTTTGAGTGGGACATGGGTGGCAAGGATTTTCTACAATGCTTACTGTGATTTTTGAACTTCCTGGCTTTGCACATCTTGGCGTTGATCTTGACGTCCCCCTGTGGCCCCCCTCAGTGCCCCCCACCCCCCTGTTGTGACAGGACCAAGGCACCAAGGCATTGCTTTCCACTCAGTTAGGCCTGCCCTTGATGGATCCCAGGCATGGTTGGCCTCACTCTTTGTAAGTTTCCTGTGTACTCAAACCTTCTTGCCCTTGATGGATCCCAGGCGTGGTTGGCCTCACTCTTTGTAAGTTTCCTGTGTACTCAAACCTTTCATGCAGGGAAGGGGGACAGGAATCTGGGAGGTGGTGTGGTGCGTTGCTGGTACCCTGGCCCAGGAGGCAGAGCTGAGTCTGCGTGGGGTTGCCATTTTGCTGACTGTGTAGTTGTTCTGGAAGTCAGTTTCTCAAGGGATGATCCTAGCTCATGGCTGGTAGGGAGCCATGGGGATTAACTAGTTGGGAAGGAATTGTGTTTTGCACAGAACCCAGCAGCTCAGCTGTGCTCGGCAAATGGCAGTTCTGACTGTGTTTTCTGTGTGGTTGGCTGCCCCTGGTCCTCATAGTGAAAGCAAGTGGCCTCATCCTGCTGGAGACTGAGACAGGCTGGGCATAGGGATGAATCTGGCATCCCCTTGTTCTGTCCTGCGTCCTCTTCTCTCTCCAGCTTCCCCAAAAGCCAAGAATGTATCTTTCTGTTCCCTCATTTGAAAAATGTGGGTGAAAATTCCTTATGTCCTGAGGGCGGGTGGCTGGGCCTGGTGATGCTTTTCAGTTCTGAAGCTGGACATCTGATGTTTCTCTGATACTTCTTGAGCTTGAAGATCGCAAACTTTGATGTTGTCAAGGTGTGGCTTGGTGTCCCTGGGGTCCTTTCAGGGGGCCCATGAAATCAAAACTGGTTTCATAATGATACTAGGATGTCACCTGCCTTTTACATTTTTGTCCTCACCTGGGTGTAGAGTGGAGTCTTCCAAAGGTTTCATCCAGGGTTGTAACATTTCACAGAGGTGAGATTCCAGCTGTCTCTAAGAAGCCACACATGAAACAGCCTTACAAAATTCAAAGCCGTGTCATGCTTCCCACTGTTTTGGGTTTTGTAATGAAAAGGGTAGTTAATTTTCCATAGAAAAATCTTATGTGAATATGTAGTAGATTTTTGGTTATTTAAAAATAAATTAGTAGGGGCCGGCCCGGTGGCGCACTGGATAAGTGCGCCGCTTGGGAAGCACGGCGGCGCTCCCGCCCGAGGGTTCGGATCCCACATACAGACCGGTTCCCGCTCAATGGCTGAGCGAGGCGCGGGAGCAACACCGAGGGTTGTGATCCCGTTGCCGGTCCCCGGTCCGGTACGGGGGCAACACTGAGGGTTGCGATCCGTTGCCGGACACGGAAAAAGACAAAAGACAACAAAAAAAAATAAAATAAAATTAGTAAATATTTAAAAATTCTTCCTTGGTTTTAATTTCTAATTTGGTAGATGATAGAAAAATACAGTCATTTTCAATACTTAGTCGTCATTTTTAAGAGCATACAGAGGTCCTAAGATCAAAAAATATACAAACTTTAATACCTTGGTGTATTACTCAGGGTTCTCTAGAGAGACAGAACCAATAGGATATGCACATAAATAGACAAGAGGAAATTTATAAGGGGAATTGACTCACACAATTGTGAAGGCTCAGGAGTCCCACCATAGGCCTTCTGCAAACTGGAAGCTGGTATGTGGCTCAGTGCAAATCCAGAAGCCTCAGAAGCAGGGAAGCTGATGGTGAGCTTCTCAATCCAAGCCAAAGGCCTGAGAGTTGGGGTTGCCACTGGTGTAAGTCCTGGAACCCCAAGGCTCAAGAGTCTTGAGTTCAGATGCTCACAGACAGGTGAGAAGACTGTGTTCGAGCTGCAATGGACGGTGAGAGATGCTCGCCTTTCCCTCCGTTCTTGTTCTCTCGGGGCCACTCGTGGAT
>NW_007732430.1:73869-81082 GCF_000696425.1 Galeopterus variegatus | reverse complement strand
GTAAAACCACCGTGGATTAGTTTCTTTTTCTGGAACATTTCACTGAGGTGCTTTCCCCCTAAATGGCTGGATTGCTTTCTTCCTAGAGACAGATTTGGATGTGGGTACGAGTGGTGACAGCTGCTCTTTCCTAAGAACAAGGCACGGGGTTTCCCTCAGGACACGTTTGCCCTGGGGACGGGTGAGGATGGACTGGTGGGGTAGGCAGCGAGGCCCGGGACTTACCTCCATCCTGTCACCCTCTTGTCAGCTGGGAGCTGGCAGCCACACCTGGGCTGGCTGGGCAGGCCCCTCAGGCAGTTGGATGGCTTGGAAATGGCAGCTGTGCAGAGGAGAGGACGAGGACACGGCCCCTGGGCCCGGGCTTTGAAGCCAGCTGCCCTGGTCCTTAGGAGCTTCTCTGGGTTGCCCGTGCACCTTCCTCCTCAGCCTGTGTCTTCCACCCCAGACCGTCACTCACTGGTGTGTGCTGTGGACACAGAGAGTAACCTCGACTATGTTTTCTCCACGATCTGCAAAATGAAGATAACAATATCCTCCCTGTGGGGATTGGATGGGATAACGGATGAAAAGTATTTCAAACAGTGCTGGGCATGAAGTCAGTGCCACCTGCGGTTGTCATTTGGGAGCCTGGAGTCATGGGGCTGAGGAGCGAGGGCTCTGGATCCAGGCTGCCTGGGCTCTGCTCCCATCTCAGCTAACTGTGCGAGTCTGAGTCCACTACCTCCCTTCCCTGGGCCTCAGTTTCTCACCTGTCGATGGGGACGATAGTGCTGCACCCACCTGTGGGGTTGGTGTGAAGGTTAAATGAATGCCTGGGACATCCATGTCAGTTGCAGTCGTGGGGGTGGGTCGTGGACTGTGAACCCTGAAACCCCCTTCTCGGGTGCTCATTGAGTCTTGTCAGCCACTGTCCGTGGCTGCTCAGTCCTGCAGGGATAATTTCCCCACAGTAGTTAAGGGTGAGTCCAGAAGGGGCACCAGGCGCGTCCAAAGGAAGCCTCGCTTCTCAGCGATTCGCTACGTCGGCGAGTCAGCCCCCACAGTCACGTTCACAAAGTGGGTGGCTGCTGTGAGCTCCTGTGGCTCCACCAGGGACCTCGGAGGGTTAGGCCAGGCCTCGGGTGGAGACACGGACAGGGACGGGTGTAAAACCACCGTGGATTAGTTTCTTTTTCTGGAACATTTCACTGAGGTGCTTTCCCCCTAGATGGCTGGATTGCTTTCTTCCTAGAGACAGATTTGGATGTGGGTACGAGTGGTGGCAGCTGCTCTTTCCTAAGAACAAGGCACGGGGTTTCCCTCAGGACACGTTTGCCCTGGGGACGGGTGAGGACGGACTGGTGGGGTAGGCAGCGAGGCCCGGGACTTACCTCCATCCTGTCACCCTCTTGTCAGCTGGGAGCTGGCAGCCACACCTGGGCTGGCTGGACAGGCCCCTCAGGCAGTTGGATGGCTTGGAAATGGCAGCTGTGCAGAGGAGAGGACGAGGACACGGCCCCTGGGCCCGGGCTTTGAAGCCAGCTGCCCTGGTCCTTAGGAGCTTCTCTGGGTTGCCCGTGCACCTTCCTCCTCAGCCTGTGTCTTCCACTCTTCTCGGGGCTCTGGTTGGCGGAGGTGACAAAGCCAGACTGGGGAGAGAGAGGGTGTCCTCAGGGTCCAGAGCTAGGGCTGGGTTAGTGGGGGCTCAAGTGCTTGATGCTGGAGCCAGACAAGGAGGTGACAAAGCCAGACTGGGGAGAGAGAGGGTGTCTTCAGGGTCCAGAGCTAGGGCTGGGTTAGTGGGGGCTCAAGTGCTTGATGCTGGAGCCAGACACTTAGGGTCCAGAGCTAGGGCTGGGTTAGTGGGGGCTCAAGTGCTTGATGCTGGAGCCAGACAGCCTGGCCTCGGGGGTCAGTTCCACCTCCTACTCTCTGGAACTCAGAGGTCTCATCTGTGACAGGGGGATGCTACCAGGACCTACCTTGTAGAGTTGTGTCGAGTAGCTAACCCAAGCCAAGAGCTGAGAACAGTGCCCAGCACCGCGTGAAGGCTGTGTAATGCAAGTTTTTTTATTCCTGTCCTCCCCAGGCACCACTGGGAAGGCTCCCTCCCCGCCACCCCTCCTCAGTGACCGGCAGGTAAACGAGAAGGTGGAGAACCTCTCCATTCAGCTGCGGCTGGTGACCCGAGAGAGGAATGAGCTTCGCAAGCGCCTGGCCTTTGCCACTCATGGGACGACGCTTCACGAAAGGTGGGAATTGTGCCCAGCTCCCTTTCCCGGGCCCCATGGGCAGGTGCTACTATCCTACGCCAGTGCCGATACCCCCAGGCTCCTGGGGGTCCAGGCTGCAATGCCTGAAGTCCTCTTGCTCCTACCTCATGTCCAGAAATGCACACCCCAGAGGCAGTGCTGCAGGTCTAGGAATTCTACTTGGAGAAACACTGCTCAGGGCCCACATTCTCAACCGTGGCTGCACATTAAACTCCCTTGGGGACTTTTCTAAAGCTCCTCATATCTGGTTCACACCCTCAGAGACGCTGAGGTAATTGGTCTGAGCGGTGGTATGGTAATTGGTACCCAGTATTGAGAATCACTGTTCAAAGGAGAGGAGGAACATCATCACAGGATTCTGGTTGACCCAGGCTTGTCTCAGGGACTCCTGGAAGCTCGTAGAGTATAAGGCATCACCTTCTCAGCAGTCTAGGCCTAATTGGGGAGCTCAGGCAACCAAGGCTCCCTCCAACCTGGGGATTCTGATTCTGCTGGTCTGCATGAAGCCAGCCTGTCTGAGTTTACCAAGCCCCCAGGTGGGTGTGGTGTCTAGGAGACCAGTATTTAGGAACCACTGGGCTGGGGGAATCTGGGCCGTGGCTCCCCCATCTGTATAAATCTTGGGCCTGTGTTCATGGGGCTGTTTGGTGTCTGGGCCAGGCCCTTCCACAGGCTGACTCCTGACTATGAGAGGCTGAAGATCCAGTGTGTGCGGGCCATGTCGGACCTGCAGAGCCTGCAGAAGGAGCACACCAATGCCTTGAAGAGGTGCGAGGAGGTGGCCAAGGAGACTGACTTCTACCAGTGAGTGCAGCCTGCCTGGCCAGGGCTCCCAACACACAAGAACGGCCTCCTTTGCCCTTCTTCACCTCTGGACTCAAGCAGGGGCTCTGGCCTAGTTCTGCCTCTGCCACTTAGCAAGCAGTGGGCCTTCAGCAAGTGGATTTGCATCATTGGGGCTCAGTTTTCCTAAGTGCAAAATGAGGCTATTGATCCTTCACATCATGTTGTTGCCAGCTTCAGAAGGCAGCTAGATAGGAAAGTGATTTGAAACACGGGGCAATAGTCCAGGCAGAGCCCTGGGTCTCTGGGTGTCTGTGTTCCTGTGGCACAGGCAACAGGTATGTTCTCCCTTGTTCTCCTGGTGCCCTCTGAGGGTATTTGCCTGCCCACCTCCTGACATTTGCCCAGGTCCCCATAGGTGGAGGTACCACGTCTACAACAGGTAGGGGCTTGTCTCCTTTCCTTGGAGAGACATGTTCCCTTTTTGGTGTCCGGTTTTTAGAAAGTGATTTGGGTCTTTCTGAAATGTGGCTGGTGGCAGGCCCTTGGAGGCCTGCATGGAAGTAGTGTGGGCCTTGCTGCTGTTGGCTCCTGTCTGGTGTGAAAATTGTGGGAGTGTTAGAATGTGGAGGGGCTGGCGGTGCATTGGGGTGGGGTGTCAGGGGCTGGCAGAGGCTCATTGAGTATGTGTGGGGGGCATTCCAGCACACTCCATAGCCGGCTCCTGAGTGACCAGACTCAGCTGAAGGATGACGTGGACATGCTGAGACGGGAGAATGGCCAGTTGCTGCGGGAGCGCAACCTGCTGCAGCAGTCGTGGGAGGACATGAAGCGGCTCCGCGAGGAGGACCAGAAGGAGATTGGTGACCTCCGCGCCCAGCAGCAGCAGGTAGGGCCTGGTGGCTGGGAGCAGACCAAAGCCAGTCTTTCCTCCACCCCCAACCCATTCATTCGTTTGTCCATTCACGTGATCACTTACCACGTATTCTGGGACCTGTGATTTGTGTGTGACACAGGATAACTGAAAAAGCACTTAACTCTCCTGGGAGCTACAGTCCATCAAAGGAGAGAGATGTTAACCAAGTAACCCCACACATCATGCGTCATGATGAATTTTGCCGGGGCTACAAGGAGGAGGTACCACAGGGTGCGGTATGCAGTGTCTTAACAGAGGAAATTGACTTAGCCTGGGGTTTGGGGTCTGTAGCTCATTTCCTCTGTGTGGATCATGTGAGAGTACGGATGGAAAGAAGCTGGGAAACATTAAAGCCTGTGCAGATCTTTTTTTTGTGAGGGGGGAGCGTGGCCTCTTGTTCTTGCTGCTCTCTGCATTCCAAGTTAGTTTCTTTGCTTTGTTCAACTCTTGCTTCACTTTGAGAACGGCGCGAGTAGCAGGCCATTCAGAACACTGGCTTGCTGTGAGTGATGCTGGGTACGTTCTTCTCTTGTCGTTTAATGGCTGACACAGTTCATCCTCCTGCTCAGGGGTATGGAAAATGCTGAGGACATGTTCTGTGTCAGTAGCTGATTGGATCTTCGGGTTTGGAAGACATTTCCAAGGAGAGGCAGCGTATCCTGCAAGCACTGCAGCATAGGTCTGACCAAGGAGAGAACCAGAGCCCCATCAGAAATCACTGGTGGTCCTCCAGTCCAAACAGGACTGTTGAGGCTTGCTCGAATTACAGCTGGTGTGGAACAGTCCGAACTCATCTGTTAATTTAGTATACCATCATCCTCATTGCTTTCTTTCCATTTATAATTAAAGAAAATTTTAATTGTGAAATACGACAAACTTATAGAATTTTTGTAAGTACGGGTCAAAGAGTTTTTCCCCTGTATCATTCAAGAGTAAGTTGCCAACTATATTCTCCTTCAGCCCCAGGTGCAGTAGTATGTATTTCTTACAAACAAGGATGTTCTCCTGTGCAACAGAAATACAAACATCACCATCAGGAAACTCTTGGTACGTGGTTACAACCTGATCATTAGCCCCATAGAGTTTTGTCCATCTCAGGAATGTCTTTAATTGCAAAAGAATCAGTTCAGAGTCCAGCATTGCATTAGTTGTCATGTCTCTATGGTCTCTTTCACTTGGGAACAGTTCTTTAGGCTTTCCGTGACCTTCAGGACCTTGATGCTTTTGAAGATTGCAGGGTAGTTATGTTTGTAGGATGTCCCTTAACTTGGATTGTTCTGATCCTCATGGTTTGATTCACTTTATGCGTCTTTGGTGGGAATATCAGAGAAGTGATGCTGTGTTCTCATTGCAACCTATAAATTGGGATGTGGTTCGATTTGACTCCTTACCAATGGTGTTCACTTTGATTTCTTGACTAAGACGGTGTCTGCAGGCTTCTCCACTGTAGAGTTACTTGTTTTCCTTTTGTCTGTCTGTCTGTGTATCTCTCTATTTCTATATGGTCTCTTGGTTTCCTGTTTTATTCAGTGGGTTATAACCCATTATGGCCCATGGATCCCCTTCAAGCTAGCTTGTTCGTCTTTTTGATATGCCTCCCCTTATTCTTTGAGCACTTCCTTGCTCTCTGGCATGTCAGAATGTCCCAGGCTCATTTGGTCATTTGCCTGCCCATACTGAGTTCCGGGTGTATTTGTAACTATCGGGGTATCTCTGATCCCAACTCCTCTCAGTGGACAGAAGTAGGGACTATCTGAGCACACACACACATTTCTATCTATATTTCTGTATTTCCCTATTACAAACAGTTTTTCCGTGGACACACATATATCTATATGCTCTTTTGTACATATATATGCATTTTTTTTTCTTTTGCGGCTGACCCGTACAGTGATCAAACCCTGGACTTTGGTGTTATCAGCACCACACTGTGACCACCTGAGCTAATCAACGATCCCTGTACATATACATACATATTTTTAAGTTTGATTCTTGGAGGTAAATTTGCTGCGGTAAAGGCATGAGACACATTTTCTTTTTCATAGGTTCTGCGAACATACTTGGGAAACTTATAAGGCCCCAAGAGTCTTCTCTCTCCTCCTTCTTGCCCTCTCCCCTGTCTTTAAAATATACTTCTTTGGTAATTCATGAAGACTTTCCTTTCCCAGCTATTCCAGGTGAATGCCCCTTCTTAGGCCTGGAGGAAGGAAGGAAGTTGAGGAGCGTCTTGGTCCCAGAAGGACGCCCTGTACAGAACAGCCCAGAGAGGAGGGAGTTTCTGAGCAGTGTGGAGAACAGAGCCTGTTCTCTTGTTGGCCTCCCTGCAGGGAGTGCTCACACGGAGCATGTCTTTGTGCCTCCTCTGTGCTCCTTCCACCCCTGCCCACAGGCCCGTTCCTCACAGGCCAACTGTCCCATGCATAGGCCGGAGAGAAGGCATCTCTAAAGACTGCTGCATGCCTGAGAGGAGTTTACTAGCTTTCATTTTCGAATTCTGGGCCAAATTTAAGCGTTCTTTTTATTCCATTAACCTTTGCTGGGAAGCTAAACATTTGATTGCAGTTTATGTGTATGTCTCTATGTGTATATGTGTGCATGCATGTGGAAATATCTACTAAGTGTGTACTCTTCTTTTGTTGAAAAGGAAAAATTCTAGTCTAATAGATGGAATCGTTTTTCAACTTCTCTGGAGTTAACTGTGGCCAGTTTCTTCAAAGCCTGTTGATTACACAGTGCAGGCACGATCTGAGCCCTGCTTGTAGAGAAAAGTTGAAAAGTGTTTGGGGGCCTGGGGCCCCTTTAAACACCTGGGTGCTGTCCTGTGGGAAAAGGATTGAGGCTAGAGTGAGAACCAGAGGGGAGGAGTTGCAGGGAGGTGGAGTTTAGGTCACAGTGAGCAAGACATTCTTACACAGAGTGTCCACCTGTGGAGTCAGCTGAGCCATGGAGCCTTTAAACACCTGGGTGCTGTCCTGTGGGAAAAGGATTGAGGCTAGAATGAGAACGAGAGGGGAGGAGTTGC
This sequence comes from Galeopterus variegatus, assembly GCF_000696425.1. NCBI lineage: Eukaryota > Metazoa > Chordata > Mammalia > Dermoptera > Cynocephalidae > Galeopterus > Galeopterus variegatus. The sequence goes on along the minus strand of NW_007732430.1, from coordinate 74,106 downwards.
AGGGAGGTGGAGTTTAGTTCACAGTGAGCAAGACATTCTTACACAGAGTGTCCACCTGTGGAGTCAGCTGAGCCATGGAGAAATTCTACTGAAAGCAGTACAGGGCCAGATCTCTCTTTTTGGGGTCTCTTCTGACCCTAGCATCCCAGCATGGTATCAAAGATGGGCTGAGCATCAGAAAGGATCCCTGAGTCAGCTCGGGGATGTCGCCAGACTATTCCTGTCTCACCAGCACGT
>NW_007732430.1:71482-72904 GCF_000696425.1 Galeopterus variegatus | reverse complement strand
AGAAAGGATCCCTGAGTCAGCTCGGGGATGTCGCCAGACTATTCCTGTCTCACCAGCACGTATGGCTCATCCCAGCACCTGGTTCCCTGGGCCCTGGATTGTCCCTGAATCATCATGCAGGCCTCAAGGTGAGGGCCTCTGGGGGAACTTTTCCCAGTGAAGAAAGGCCCCAACCCATGGTATAGTCTCCAGATTCTGTGGCAATGAAGGTGGGCTCTGCTGGGCCACGGTTCAGAGCTGGGTCTTTGTATCATTTCAAGGCTGCCTTTAAAATTTGTTTCTCAGTGAAACCTGGAAGGCAGGACTCCTGCGGGAGAGCATGGGGCTGGTCTCCCCAGGGCTGCGACCTTGTGGCCATTTCAGGCAAAGGCATCAGTGCCTTGGTTCTGCAGTAAACCAGGCTATTTTGGAACCAGTGGGGTTTTCCCCTTTCCTAGGGGATGCTAGGAGACTAAAACATTTTTTTTTAAGATGACTGATAAGAGGATCTTAACCCTTGTCTTGGTGTTGTCAGCACCACGCTCTCCCAGGTGACCTAACTGGCCATACCTGTATAGGGATCCGAACCTGTGGCCTTGGTGTTATCAGCACCAGACTCTCCCAAGTGAGCCACGGGCTGGCCCAAGACTAAAACATTTGAAGCAAATATTATTTGGAATTTTAGAGGTATTGCCCACTAGTCAGGGCAGTTCCTCCTAGATGCTGGACCTTTTTCATGTACAAGGCAGCGGTTGACCAGATGTCAGCAGAGCTGGCCTTTGTGTGTGATCATGGGTGGAACCTCTTCCTACCTGTGGGTGCCCTTTCCACCTATCAGTTGTAGGCAGTGTGTCAGGTCCTTTGTGTCCTCCTGCTCTCCTTGTCTGCACCTGGACGAAATCAGGCGATCTCAGTTTGTCCTACACTCAGGGCCTGGTTCTCACTGGTTAAGCGATTCATGGAAAGGAAAATGTCATATCTTCATCTCAGGCCATACAGGAATATACTCCAAGTAGTTTAAAGGTTTCAATGGGAAAAATAAAACTTTAATACTTTTTAGAAGAAACAATGGGAGAGCATCTTCTTTAGAAAAAGTTTCTAATTAAAACAACCAAAGCACAAACCATAAAGAAAATGACTGATATATTTTACCATATTAAAATATGGAACTTAAGTATAACAAAAACCTTGAAAGAAAATTTAAAAGCCATGTACTGGGAGAAGATATTTGTAATGAATTTAACTGGTAAAGGATGAATACCTGGAATTTAAAAATGACTCGCCTACAGAGAGAGAGAGAGAAAGAGGGAAAGAAAGGCAGGGAGGGAGGAAAAGTCAAAAGAGATGAACTGGCAATTCATAGAAGAGAAAATGTGTATCATTCATAAGCATAAATGGAGTTGCTCGGTCTCTTAGTAATCAGGAATGGATGTTAAAAAAAAA
>NW_007732430.1:0-71041 GCF_000696425.1 Galeopterus variegatus | reverse complement strand
AGAGAGAGAGAGAGAAAGAGGGAAAGAAAGGCAGGGAGGGAGGAAAAGTCAAAAGAGATGAACTGGCAATTCATAGAAGAGAAAATGTGTATCATTCATAAGCATAAATGGAGTTGCTCGGTCTCTTAGTAATCAGGAATGGATGTTAAAAAAAAAAAATGATATACCATTGTCTTGTCAGGGAGATTGGCAATACTTTAAAAAATACCTGACTGCTTCCCAAATATCCAAGAGGTGAAAGCTCCCCAAGTGTCTGAGGACAAATGAATGGATCAACAAAGGTAGTATATCCACACAGTGGAATATTATTCAGCCTTAAAGAGAAAGAAAATTCTGATACATGCTATAGCATGGATGAATCTTGAGGATATTACGCTGAGTGAAATAAGCCAACCTCAAAAATAACGCGTTTGGTTCCACATATGTGACGTATCCAGAGTAGTCAGACTCACAGACACAGAAAGTAGAATGGTGGCTGTCAGGGTGAGCGGAGGGGAATGGGAGGTGTTTAATGGATACAGAGTTTCAGCTCTGCAAGACGAAAACTTTCTGGAGGTGAATGTTGGTGACGGTTGCTCAGCAGTGTGAGTGTTCCTAACACTACTGAACTGTATTCTTCAAAGTGTTTGAAAAGGAAAATTTCATGTTACTATGTTTTACCACAAATAAAAACTTAAGAATATCTGACCGCCCGTCATTTTGGCTACGATGTGTTTGTGACGGTAACTCTCAGAGCTCCTGCCCACAGCAGCGGGGTGTAATTGGTGTAGCCACTTTGGAGAGCAGTTTGGTATGGTCAGTAAAACATATCCTGACATTTAGCCACGCTGCTCCCAGGTGATCAGAGAAAACCCTCATGTGGAGAGATGTATGCAACCACGTTCACAGCAGTATCATTTATAATAGCAAAAAAATAGAGACAGTATGAATGTACTTGATCAGAAAAAGGGGCACATGGGATATATTCATAGTGGAATGGTCCCTGCATCCACTTGACTGAGCCTCAAAGCAGCACCGAAGGAAGACAATCGCTACCATATGCAGTCATCAGGGATTTTATGAAGACATAGTAGTTAAATAGCATGTTGTGCATGGCGACCGTCTGCACCTAATTTAGAGAAGCGATGAATTACGGCGGGGAAGACGGGAACTGATAGGTGCTACCATATGCAGTCATCAGGGATTTTATGAAGACATAGTAGTTAAATAGCATGTTGTGCACGGCGACCGTCTGCACCTAATTTAGAGAAGCGATGAATTACGGCGGGGAAGACGGGAACTGATAGGAGGGATGAGTTGGATGCTTTATCAGCACCTGCAATGTTTCATTTCCTTGAAAACAATTTGAGACATATAATAAGGTATTAAGATTTGAGCTAAGCAGTGGGCATATAAAATTTTAGTCCCTTATTTGCTATGTTTTTCCTGTCTCTTTGGAAGATATTCCTTTTTATGTTTTAAGGAAGATTTTCGGTGACAGGGTGGGGCTTGGTCAGTGGTTTTCTGTTTCTCAGTGTGCATTCCCCTCTGCAACCCTGAAGCCTTTTGATCAAACAATGAAAATTTTAACTGCCTGAAGAATGTATCTACTGCTTTTTAAAATGAGTTTTGTATTTTGGTGTTCCTATAAGATTTCTCTTTCAAGAAAGAGTTCTGGTTGGAAAGTAAATACTGAAAAGAAAAAGGAAGAAGAATGGGCCTGAAACGAGCTGATTCCTGAGCTAGACTTCCTCTCTAATAGCCTGCTGTCCTAGGATCTAATGCTTAGGTCTTAGAGGAAGGTGCTCACTTTCCTTGTCTCTAGGATCGCACTTTCGAAATTCAGTCTTCTTTTGCTCTTAGTGTAAATTGTGCTTATTGAGGACTGACCCTATCTCCAAAGGGAATATTCCATAGTCCCAGGTTCTGGTTCTCTGAGCTGCAATGGTCTTCTAATGAGTCAGGGACCATGCTGGATAAGCCAGAGGGGATTCCTGGATTGTAGGAGCCAAAAGGGTTAAGCAAGCTTTTCTGGTTTGGTCCTGTCATTTAAGGAATAAGGAAACTAACCCAGAGAGGTAGAATGTCACACAAGGACTCAGATCCCCTGAGGTACTTAGCAGAGGTCAACAGGCCCCTGATAACCTCTTAATTCATCTTCCAGACTTCGTTGTCACTAGAACAGCACCCCAAATGAATTTTAGTACCTGTAACTTACAGTAGAGTGCTCTCTTGCTTAAACCCCTCCGTGGTGTCCCATCTCACTCAGGATACACCCTTGGCTGTGAGCCTTGAAACTGTGCCCACTTCTGCAAGCCTCCTTCAGAACCTGCTGGCCCTTGTGCACTGGGCTCCAGCTACTCTGCTGTGCCCTTCTCTGAGTTCCTAGAACAGAGCTGGTGGCTCCTGCCTCAGGGCCTTTGCACATGCTCTCCCATCTGCTGGATGTGCTCTCGGTGCTGTTCCTCATTTGCATCCAAACTCAGAAGTCTCCTCCTTAGAGAGGCCACCCCAGGCTTTGGCCTCCCTTGTAGCCTTCCACTCTGCTGCTCAAAAGTCTCTCTCCAGCCCACTATCCTATGGAATTTTTTATTTTCTCTAGAGCCCTTATTATGCTCTGAAGTTATTTCATTTGGTCTGTGTCTCTGCCTCTGTGTGATTACATCTTCCCATTTGGATAAAAGGTCAACAGGGCACAGTCTCTTTCTGTCCTGTCCAGCATCACCAGCACCTAGAATAATACTAGAACGTAGTAGGTACTTGCACTGGGGGTCTCTAGCACCACCCCCAGGTTCTATGATATTCTAAGAGGACTCATGAGATTCAGTATATAATCATACTCATTGGCTAAAATTGATCCCAAGGAAAGGACAAAAAGCAAAATCAGCAGACAGGAAGAGGCACAGGGGCCGAGGTCCAGAAGAAACCAGGCCCCAGTTTGCAAGAGTCCTTTCCCAGTGGAGTCACACCGGGTGCACTTCATTCCCCCAGCACAAGATCATGACAACACATGTGAAGTGTGGCTTCCAGGGAAGCCATTAGATACTCAGTGCCAAAGTTCTCCACTGGGGGCTGGTCATGTGCTGCCCTCTGCCTAGCATGTACCTAAATTCCAGACTTCCAGAAGAAAGCAGGTGTTCAGCACAGGCCACATTGTTTGTAATCTAGGCACCGTGAGCCCCTCTTATCACTTAGGGAAAGTTTTATCAGCCTAGAGAATTGTTGACCAGTCAGGGTGTTAGATAGTCAAGAGCCACCTTTGTAAGCAGAAAAGTCTCAGGCCTTCTCTGTTCACTTTTCTCTGCACAATACTTCATAAATATTTGTGAATGAATGAATCTGAATAAATCAGCCCGGTGTGACTGCAGGGCCTGTAGACTTGGACCTCGAAGCTTTCGAAGGCCTGAGGGTGACCCCGTGCCTTGTCATCAGTCCTACCCCAGGACAGACAGAAGTGACAGGAGGTTTGTCTTGCCACCCACTCCTTCACAAGCATGACTCTTTCTGGCCCCCAGGTCTTGAAGCACAACGGGTCATCAGAGATTCTCAACAAGCTGTATGACACAGCCATAGACAAGCTGGAGGTGGTCAAGAAGGACTACGACGCCCTACGGAAGAGGTACAGCGAGAAGGTTGCCATGCACAGCTCAGACCTGAGCCGCCTGGAGCAGCTGGAGGAGGAGAACCAGCGCTTGCTGAAGCAGACGGAGATGCTGACCCAGCAGAGGGACACAGCCATCCAGCTGCAGCACCAATGTGCCCTCTCCCTGAGGAAGTAGGAGCCCAGGCTGGGGGGTGGGAGAGCAGGGGAGGGGGCAGAGCTGCAGGCTGTCACTTCCACATGGAGAATGGCCCAAGTGCCCCATGGGTCTTCTCTGCCGCAGGGCCTGTTTTACTTTGCTTTGTTGGTAGTAACAGAATACCTGAGACTTGGTAATTTACCAGAAGGGAAATGTGTTTCTCACTGTTATGTAGGCTGGGAAATTAAGATTGTGGGGCCAGCGTTTGGTGGGCTTTGGCTGAGAGTTTCATCATGGCAAAAGGCATCCCAGGGTAAAGGGGGCTGAACGTCTTTGCTCAGGTCTCTTCCTTTTATTATGAAGCCACCAGCCCCACTCGCCTGAGAACCCGCTGTTCCATTAACCCACGAGTCCACTCGTCCATGCACGGGTCAGTGGCTCTGCCATCCATGAATAGCTCTGCCCTCATGACCCAATCACCTCTTTAGGGCTCCACTTCTTCATATTACCATGTTGGGGATTAAGTTTCCACATGAGTTTTGGAGGGTGGACATTCAAACCATAGCAGGCCCTCTCTCCTTTGTGGGCTTATAGTCATCTGCAAGGCTCCCAGCTGCTGCTAGCATCAAAACAGCTCAAGCTATTGTGCTTTTTCAATCGAAAACCATTTCTGTCCATGACACCATTTTTCTTGACACTTAATTTGTCTTTGGGGTGGTGGCTTCTTCCTCTCCTCTGAGCAACTATGGTGTGTTCTGAGCATCCTGTTTCTTAGGTCTGCCTACGAGCCTCTCCCCCTCTATGTCAGTCACCCACCTCGCCAACAGGAAAGCTAATAGTCCAGGGCCTGGTGTCTTCTAAAATTTCATTTTTATGAAGGAATATCATCTTTAGAGATGTGATTCCTACCTTCAAACAGTGATTTAGAAGGTACGTTCCTGCAGAAGAGCAGTTTTCAGGTGCGTCCAGTGGTTTCACACTGACAGTGTTCTTTGGGTGTGAATGAGTTTGGCGGTTGCCAAGGTTGAACCCAGACAAGTGTCTGTGGCGCAGGACTTCTCAGACCTTTCCCTGTGGTGGTGGTGTGCACTAGACTCTCCAAGCCAGGATGCAGAGTTTCCCAAACAGAAGTCATCAGGGGACACGCAACGTTTGGTAATGGAGCTCTGTGCAGGATTGGCGTTGTAAGAATGCTTTGAGAAAAGCCGCTCTGGGGCAGCGGGCTCTAGTTTGTAGGTTGCCCATGTGGAAGGTGCCCCTGGCCTGGAAAGACTGAGCTGTGGTCCTGAGCTAACCTTATGACCTTGGGCCCGCTGCCTATGTGGCAAGGGCACACTGTCTGTATCTGTGAAATGAAGTGGTCAGACTAAATGATCATCAAGGCCACGTGGATCTCCCACATGCTGTGATCTGGCATTGTTTTGTTTTCATGAGTTCTGAAAAATAATGTAGCTTGGCTGTGGAAGAAACGTGCTGTCATTTCTAGTAGAGCAGAGGGCATGAAGTCCTCACTTCATCCTCTGCCTTTGTCAAAGGCTGAGAAAGATTCCAGGTCCAGGGGCACTGGTGCTCTGTGCCTTTCCTCTCTCGCTGGGGAGAGGGTGTTGCAGAGAATGACCTCACCGTAACTGTCACGCTGGACCATCCAGCACTGCGGAGCTGGCGGGAGGTGGCTGAGCAGCCCGGCAGCTGACCGGGCAGGCCCCCTGCACCCCTCCACGTCCTGGCTGCCTTTCTCCCCCAGGTTTGAGGCCATCCACCACGAGCTGAACAAGGCCACGGCCCAGAACAAGGACCTGCAGTGGGAGATGGAGCTGCTGCAGTCGGAGCTGACGGAGCTGAGGACTATGCAGGTGAAAACCGAGAAGGAGTCGGAGAAGTACAAAGAAGAGCGCGATGCCGTGTACAGCGAGTACAAGCTCATCATGAGCGAGCGCGACCAGGTCATCTCCGAGCTGGACAAGCTGCAGACCGAGGTGGAGCTGGCCGAGTCCAAGCTCAAGAGCAGCACGTGTGAGAAGAAGGCGGCCAGCGAGGGGGTGGAGGCGCTGCGGCAGGTAGGCGGGCGGGCGGGCGCAGCCAGCCTCGTGGCAGGTGGTGAGGGGCAGGGGCTGCGGGTGGCCGGGGTGTGGATGAGAAGCCTGCTGTGAGTGGGAGTGAAGCGGTTCCCCTTTAGGCCTAAGTGCTCGCTGGCTTATCGGACACCCCCCAGGTAACTCCCAAGCTCGTGCTCAGCGCCCAGCTTTATTCTGGGCTCCTGGGGACAAGGGGGAGGTCCAGCCACAGTCCCAGACATCTGGAGGTTACCTTCCAGGAAGAGAGTCAGATGACACACGCAGACACTCCCACACCCAAGCTCACGGTTAAGTCGTTGTACGTCAGTCTCGTGCTGAAAGTCAGTGATATCTCAAGGCTTTGTTCAATGTGAAGCAAGATCCCGAGGCCACATTCCCCAAACCATGGGTACGTTCGGCCTCGTCAGTCTGGAAGAGCCCCCTCAGGGGCTCTGTTCCTTCAACCACGTGCATCTCACCCAGTCTGCTCTTTAACAGGGTGGTCTGGGCTCCTGCTGGGAAGATGTGCTACAAGCTGAGCCCCAGGCCCTTCTCCTAAAGCCTTGCTCCCTGGGGGCCGGGCCTACAGGGTCGGGGACTGCTGTGCTCAGTCGCATGGGAACTGGGCCACTCAGCTTGGCTTCTGAGTGATCAGTGTGGATTCTCTGCATCCTCTTCGTCCAGCCACCTCCACCTCATCCTGGATGTGATGGTGGCTCACCCCCGAGTCCAGGCATGCCCTGCCGGGGCTTGGACAGGCCGTGGACATTCCCTTCCCATCCTGTGGGTCAGTATTGTAGCTCCGATTAGAGCTCCTAGACTCGATCTTCGCAGATTTCTTTTCTGTCAAGATAGTTCTCTATTGATGCATCTCTATTCTTCTGCTTTTCTGTGTGGGTCAGTGAGAATGCAGATTTTGAAAGTAGGAGAAGCAAGAAGCAAGGTGGTAAAGGTCAGACCAATTGGCGGGGATGGTGTGCACTGGATTATGACAACCAGATCCCTCTGTGCCAGGCTTGAGATAGGACTATTGCCCAAGGGGTGAGCAGGCTGTCTTTCTAGCAACAGTGACTTTGCCAGGCAGTGGTAGGGGCTGCAGGGAATGCAGTGGGCATAGGCCCTGTGCTTGCAGACTAGCAAGAGTCATGTGACCTCTTACCTCTCTTAACCTCTCTGAGCCTCAGTTTTCTCATCTGCAAAATGGCAACCATATAGCATCTGCCTCATAGGGTAGATATGAGGATCAAATTGTTTCCTACAGAAAACGCAGTTAGCAAAGTGCCCATGCAAAGTACAAATGAACTGAGAGTGTCTTTTAGTATGAAGATTATTAGGATGCCTGTCTGAAGCTTACTGCCACGTTAGGATTCGGGTAAACCCTATGAAACTGTTTTTGTAGGAAAAATGGGCCAAGTAATGGCAAGTTCATATAAAGATACCGAAACTTCTGCAGACCATTGAGGTGAATGCCAAAATGAATCAGAATATTTTCTTTGGTGAGATTTTTGGAACGACCATTATGTGAGGGAATTTTCTGGGGGAGGGGGAGGGGGGCTGGCCAGTACAGGGATCAACCCTTGGACCTTGGTGTTGGCAGTAACACTCTCTAGCCAAATGAGCTAACTGGCCAACCCTGTGAGTTTTTTTTTAATTCAAAATATTTTGACATTTATTTGTATGTATTTTGGGGGAACTGTAGGTTGTTGGAATACATATGTTTACTGTCCAGTGATTCACTTAGGGTAGGTTGCATTGTTTGGTCCCCATTAGTTAACCAGTTTTCCTCCCTCCAACCGCCCACCCTTACAGAAATTTTTGATAAAGATACTGCGTTAGATCTGGGTAATTGTCTTAGAAAAATCAACTCCTTTTCACATCCTGGTATCTGAGCACTTAATTGTTCAGGGAAGATGTCAGTATCAAAGAAGGCAAAATGAAGAAGAAAACTTTGAAAATGACCAAGTCAGTAACTCAACTAAAAGGTCACAGAATGTTAAAGACAAAAGGTGAGCCTGTGGCAGGACAGCGAGCCCACTTGGATGGGTATTTGGCCTTATAGAAGTTGACTGGGCAGAGTCTTTGTAGAAATGTGAGAGCACAGAGAAGTCTGAACTCCGTAGTCCCCTGCAGTACTGGGTCCCATGGGGAGCATTTCATTCTGAGGCCTGTCGTGTGTGCAGCAGCTGGTCCCCCAATGCTCAGGCATGCCCTTCGGCCTGGAGCCCGGACCCTGGCCTAGGCAGTGGTGTTGGCCAGGTGTTACGCTGCGTGTTGGCTGAGGTGGGATCTTCCAGTTGTGCTCCGAATCAGCAGGCAGCAGAGGAGAACCCCCAGCCCTGCTACTGCCTGGCAGCTTCTGAGCTGCCATCTGGCTCCTTTGCTCATGGGTCTGGCTCTGGTGTGGATGGCGAGGCGCTGGGCACCGAGCCACCCTCTTCAGCAGCTGCCTCTGTCTGGGGTCGCCTGAGGTCCTTCCAGGCAGTCTTGCTTCCTCTTGGCAAAACTGTCTTCATTCTGCTCACCCAGGGAACAGTGCTTTTGGCTTTTGAGACTGTGCTTCTCCTGCCTTCTCTCTGTACTTCCCTGGGTGTCTACCCTCTCTCCTCTCTGTGTTCCTCTCCAGAGAGGGGGCAGGTGGTACCACCAAGACCCGCAGTGTCTCGTCTTTATGGTCAGGAGAAAGGGAAAAGGGGACACTTGATTCCTCTGGGCTTGCAAATTCCATGGTCCTTTTTAAGGCACCTCTTCCTCCTCTGCCCTCTCACTAAAGCCAAGGACAGTTGTTGTGTTTCTTGTAAGGTAGCAGTATTTGTGGAGTGAATTCATTTTGAAGGTCGACAATGGGGAGGGGCTCAGTGGGGAGGAAGGGGGGAGGGGCGATGGTGGGAGGTGCCTCACCCCCCAGCGCCACCTCCTGTGTTCACCTGGCCCACAGCTCGACGTCATTATCCAGAGCAAAGTGGAAAAACCTTTCAGGGAAGCCAACTATTAACACGTTTCAAATATAAAATCATACATCAATATATTATAAAACATGGAGTAAAATAGAAATGTAAAAAATGTGGTTGTTGGGCCGGCCCGGTGGCGCACTCAGTAGAGTGCGGTGCTTGGGAGTGTGGTGGCGCTCCCGCCGAGGGTTCGGATCCCATATACAGACCGGTCCACTCACTGGTTGAGCGCGGTGCGGGTGCGACACCGAGGGTTGCGATCCCGTTACCGGTCACGAAAAAAGACAAAAAGGAAAAAAAATGTGGTTGTTAAACCTATAGTTTATTATAATGAATCGTTGACAGAATTAATACAAATAATTCCTTAATTTTTTAAATTAAAATTCAAGAAAAAAATTATTTTAAACAGCAAAGTAGTCAAACACTTTGCTGGTGTGCACTTGCTCGTGCATACAAGTGGGAGAGAAAATGGAAACTGAAGTAATTTTGAATGATCTTGAGAAACGTGGGGTCTGAGCCAAGCACGCCACTGTGTCCTGCTGGAGTTACGACGGGGTTTTGTGCAAGTTTCTTTCCTCCTCTTTCTGACTCTGTACCTGAGAGGTGAGGGAAGGTATAAGCCGAGTGCAGGTCTTCTCGTCTCCTTCATCCTGGTGAGGCGTTTGGAGCCTGGAGAGCTTCCAGAAGGTGTTTTGCAGGGGCATCCGGCTCCTGCCCTCCCCTGGAGAGGGAGCTGGGGCACGAGAGGGGGTGTCCTCCCCATGTGGTTGTCCTGCTGTATCTTACCACTCGCCGGTGGAGGGTGCCGCAGCGGCGACACCTGTTGCAGTGTCTCTGTGGTCATGCTTCTAACGTGCTTGTTGGGAAAGCCTCTGAGCAGGAGTAGGAGTTAGTCTTGCAGGAGACCCTCACTTTGTCAGCCATTTCCCAGGGTTTGCCGAGTTCTGTGAAGGCACAGGGGGAACATTCCATGCTGTGCTTCTGAGAGTTTGACTGGACATGTTCATGGAGCACATAACCCACTAGGAAGGGGTCAGGATTCAAGTGCTTCAGATTTCAGCTTTTTAAGTGAACTGAGATACACAGTACTTCACCAACAAAAATACTGGTGTATTTTCGTCTTTAGGAATAGCTTTGTATGTCACATTGTGAAAACCGGTATTGCACACACGGGGCGGAAGTGGTTGTGACCTGCGTCTGTCCCCTTCACTGCAGCCAGGCTTCCTGTCAGTGTGCTTTGGTAGGAGAGCTCTTTAGAGAGCCATGGTGGGCTTGGTCAGGTATAAACTAGGCAGGTGGCAGGGCAGGGTAGGGACTGACAAAGCACTTGTGGGAGACGTTCCACCTGGGCCAGTGACACCGTGGCTGAGGTGGGCTGGGCTCCCAGCCCAGGCTCTGAGTGGGACCCTAGCCTAGCATCACTAGTGATCTGACTGTGGGCCATGGCCGTGGGGTATGGGTACAGGAGTGGGCTTGGGGGATGGGCTCAGGCGTCCGGCTCCCTAGAGCTTCAGCCCCAAGCCCTGAATGGGTTGAAGGGCTGTCCTGGTCCAGAAGGCTCAGCATCCTCCCCCCTGCCTTCCCCTTGCCCCACCAGATCAAAGACATGGTGACAGTGGATGCTGGGAGAGCCAACAGGGAGGTTGAAATCCTTCGAAAGCAGTGTAAGGCTCTGTGCCAGGAACTGAAGGAAGCCCTCCAGGAGGCGGATGTGGCTAAGTGCCGGCGGGACTGGGCCTTCCAGGAGCGTGACAAGATCGTGGCTGAGCGTGACAGCATCCGGTATGGCATGACCCCGGGTCTCCCCAGGACGCACTAAGTTCTCTTGTGAGGGTCAGAATCATGTCAGATAGGGCGGGAGGGACCTAGATGATGCCCCAGCCTGGCCTCTTGGTTTAGAATTTTCTGTCGTGCCTCTGCTTCCCATTTCACTTCACTCTGGCTGCCCCCAGTGGGTGCTGTGTCCAGGTGAGGCCCCTGGGAAGGATACAAGGCCAACCTCTTTTTCTTTGAGGGCTTCTGATGAGACCAGCACATCAGAAACACATCTTTCTGCAGTATCCACTGGGTGCCTACTGTGTGCCAGGATCTTAGATCCCTTGAGCAAGGAGACCTTGGGAGAAGCTCTAGGATGCATGTGATGCCATGAGGGGCCATAGAGCAGCCTGGCCGGGGTGGGGGTGGGGCAGTGGGGAGGAAGATGCTTGATGTGACTTCCAGGGCCTCAGCCAGGGCTGTGGTGGACATCTGGGGTGTGGGGAGATCTCCCCGGGAAGCGCGGTGTTCAAGCTCAAGCCGGGTGGGGCAGTGGGGAGGAAGATGCTTGATGTGACTTCCAGGGCCTCAGCCAGGGCTGTGGAGGACATCTGGGGTGTGGGGAGATCTCCCCGGGAAGCGCGGTGTTCAAGCTCAAGCTCGAAGCATGAGTGGGATTTCTGCAGGTGGAGAAAAGGGAGGGGTGTGGCAGATTGAGGGAACCTGTGTGGTGTGCTGGGGCCGGCACGGGCATGGCCGGAGCCCGTCATGCACTTGGGGAGTCACGGGGAGGGTAGGCTAACAAGGTTCCTTAGCACAGGTGGCGAAGGCCTCGAGAGGTAAGCCGAGTGTGGACTTGACCCTGGGCTGGGGTAGATACAGGAGAGGACATGGGGTGGTGGCACTGCTCGTGGGGCAACTGCTTGGTCATTGAGGGGCTTCTGAAAGATCTCTTGTGCCTTTTCAAGGGAGAGACCAGTGTCCCTGGGAGATGGGGTCAGGAGATGGGGATGGACAGACATGGGGTGTGAGGCTCTGCTAATGGAGAGCAGCTGGGAGCCCAGGACCTGGGGAGTGAGAGGGGAGCACCGAGGCCTGGGTGCTCCCTCTTTGCTCTTGCTCTGACCACAGGCTTCTCCAGGGCATAATCCTGAGCTTGGCTCTGATCAAGGCTGGGGAGGTTTGGGGCTGCGGAGAGGTGTGGACCAGCCCTCTGTATACATTTAGTTCTGGAGGTGGCACAGAGTACAGGCCTCCCTGCTGCCAGGTCATCTGTTCCAATCTCCTCTGAATGGCTTAGGTAGTCCAGGGTCTCGTTTTGCAGCATCACACCAACCTTGCACTTTGCATCTGCACAGAACTCAGGGCTGTGGAGATGCCTGAGGACTGACTCTGTCCCAGTGGGGCTCCCAGCCTAGTCGTGGGCTGAGGGGCGGCTGCAGAAAGCCTTACATGTGGGGTGTTATGAGACATATGGTGGGTGCCAGAGCACAGGGGCCTGCCAGGGGGGCTGGGGGCTTCACTGCAGAGGAGAGCTCCCTCCCTCAAGTTGGTGTTAGAATAGTGATGTGTGGGGAAGGTGGTCCTTAACCCCAGGCACTTTAAAGGTGAAACTGGATGAGCACTGGACATTGGGAACCTGACACATGTTGCCTTGTGACTGCGGTGGGGAGAGGGTGTCTCTCCCCCTCCCAGATCCTCAGTGTTCCCTGTTATGCTATGGGCTTGGCCTAGGTGGTCCTTCTGTGCATCAGAATGAGGCAGGTGCCCTCAGGTATTTGTGAGTGGGGATTGCCAGGCTGTCCTTCTGCCCCTCGAGGTGACCTTGCATTCTGCCCCTTCCACCAGGACCCTATGTGACAATCTGAGGCGGGAGCGGGACCGGGCCGTGAGTGAGCTGGCCGAGGCCCTGCGCAGCCTGGATGACACCCGCAAGCAGAAGAACGACATCAGCCGGGAGCTTAAGGAGCTCAAGTAGGCTTGGGTGGGCGCTTGCCTGAGTGGGTGTGCACCTGAGAATACCACATCCCCCTCTCCCCCAAGGACAAGACAGCCCCGAGTGCAGTAGTTTGTCTTCGTGTGCAGACCTGGCCGCCTGTCTCTTCATTCTGTCTCAGTCTGGCAACCTGTAGAATGGCTCCTAATGCTATCTCCATGTTGAGAGTTAATTAGAAATTCTCAGACCTGGACAGAAGATGGCACCACCCCTTTGGGAAGCCCATGGGGAAGGACAGGCGCCATGGGCCAAGGCACATAGGAAAGAAAATCCCTGCTCCCAGGCATCCATTCAGGGACAGGTAGGCGTGTATTGTCCACCCATCCGTTTCCCCTCCTCCCTTGCTCATTCTCTCACTCCACAAGGTGTTAGGGAGGACCTTCTGTGTTTGGGCCAGGCCCCAGGAGAGAGAACAAGCAGATCTAGTCCCTGCCTTCCTGGGCTTGCAGTGCACAGGAGGAGATGGATCGAGGGTAGGTCTATCACAGAGACAGGCACGTATGTGCAGAACATCATGACAGATTGGGATTTCATGTTTCCAAGGCAACCGCAACAGTAACCGTGGCTCAGCAGTCTGTTGTGCCTGTGTTATTTGGATGCCCATTTGGAAGACTGTTTGGGGTGTTGGGCCACATCTCCTTGGTCCCAGGGTGCCATCTAAACACTTGATGGCCCTTTAGCAGTGGATTAAAAATACAGAGATCATGGGCCGGCCCGGTGGCGCACTGGAGAAGTGCGCCGCTTGGGAGTGTGGCGTNAAAAAAAAAAAAAAATACAGAGATCAGGGTTTAACATAGACATTGGCAGAACCTATAACTGTCACCATAGTCTGGAATCGGACTCTAGTTGGGAAGCAATGGCTCTTTGTCCACTATGTGACAGTTCCTAAGCTGACAGTGTGGTGGGTGTGTGGTGAGAAGCTGGCGTGTGTGAGGGCGAGTGTGCAAGCCTCGCACGCTTGAGCGACGCCTTTCAGAAGGGAGTGATGGCTTCTTTTCCTCCCCGTTCAGCAACATCTCCTACTGAGACAGACTGCTTCATTTATTACGTAGAAACCCACGCCCTCTGGAGGTTGAGTGCTCTGAGCAATATTTCAGGGCTTAAGAGGCAAAGTGACAGACGTTCCCCAGGGACGGGTCTAGCAAGTGATGGAATCAAGGGATTCCCTTGTAAGTGAAGGCCTGGAACTGCAAGTCCCTGGGGCATAGGACACGGTTTCTGAGGCTTTTTTCACATCCTCTTTATTACGTCCTCATTTTTTTCTTTTTTCTCTTGGTGGTGGGCTGTATGGGGATCCAAACCCTTGACCTTGGTGTTAAAATACCGCACTCCAACCAATTGAGCTCACTACCCAGCCCATTTATTTACTGGGTCTTTCACAGAGCTAAAGTTTTTAACTTTGATGAAGTCCAATTTATCAAATTTTTTAAAAACTTTTTGTAGATGGTGCTACACCTAAGAACCCCTCCCCTAGTTCTAGAGTGCAAATATTTTCTCCTATATTTTCCTTCTTAAAGTTTTGTCATTTTATGTTTTACATTAAATCTGTGATATGTTTTGAGCTAATTTCTATTCGAGGTAGGGGATTTAGATCGAGATTCTTTGTTTTTTGGTTTTTTTTGCCTTGTATGTCCAGTTGCTCCAGCATTATTGGTTGAAGTCTGTCCTTCCTCTATTGAAATTACTTTTGCATCTTTTGTAGTCATTGGAATTATTTCTAAGTTCCTTATTCTCTGACCCATTGACCTATGTGTCTGTTTCCCTGACAATACTGCGCAGACTTGATTACTGTAGCTATTTAACAAGTCTTAAAATTGGGGAGAGTGATTACTCCCACTTTATTCTTCATTTTCAAAATAGTTTTAACTCTTCCAATTCCTTTTCATATACATTTTAGAATAGTTTTGTCTGTGTCTACCAAAAAATCTTGCTGGCATTTTGATTTGAATTGCATTAATTCTCTAGATAAATTTGGGGAGAATTTCTGTCTTTTTGTAAAAGCCACTATGGGAACACATTGATATCCAAGAATTGTTGACCTGACCCTTTATTTACTTATCCGAAGCTGGGATGAAGTAGGAGGAGGAGAGGAGCCCCATTTAGCCTCTATAATGACCCGTGTAGTTCGGGGCTGTGGCACAGGTGGATGTTTCTCCTCCCAAAGGGCCATCACCATGGTGCTGTGTGTTTCCAGGGAGCAGATGGAATCCCAGTTGGAGAAGGAGGCCCGGTTCCGGCAGCTGATGGCCCACAGCTCCCATGACTCAGCCATTGACACGGATTCCATGGAGTGGGAGACAGAAGTTGTAGAGTTCGAAAGGGAGACGGTGAGCTGCCTTTGATGGTTTTCTCCTCTGCCCTCCTTGACAGGAAGACTTTGGATGGGAGAGGAGAGGATGGCCCTCTTGCAGTGCCTCCCAGTTTCATGGCTGCTAGTTTGGAGGTTCGGCTTTTCCTCCCAGGTGTTGCAAATGCATCCTTTCCCTGCCACTGTCCAAGCTGGGTTGCAGCAGGTGTGTGTCCTGTGTCTCGCAGTGGACGCTGGTGCAGTGCGTGGAAGGCAGAGGGAAGAGCTGAGTGCCACGGTTGACTCTGGCAGGGGTGTGTGTCTGCAGTGGTTCGAAGGGACAGATTGCATAGATTTCCATCCTGGGGACCCAGTGCCCCCTCAAACAAAGAGAAGGGTCATTCCCCCCATCAGAGTGAGTGGCTTGGGGATTTAAGAGCCAAAAGTTTCTCATCATTGCTTTGTAAAGTGTACTGGTGCTGCTGTTTTGACAGGAGGATATTGACTTGAAGTCACTTGGGTTTGATATGGCAGAAGGTGTGAATGAACCCTGTTTCCCTGGGGACTGCGGCATATTTGTCACTAAAGTGGACAAAGGAAGCATTGCTGATGGCCGCTTAAGGTAAGAGTTGAGGAGGCCCAGACTCTGGAGGGAAAGCGCGGCCTCCGAAGGACCCAGAGAGAACCTAGTAGCAATTAAATGAATATATGCAAAGCACAGAGAATGTCTGAGGCCTGCAGGTTCAGCTGCTAATATTAAGCTTAAAGGAAACTCCATGCCCCTCAGTTGCCTCTGAATCTGATTTTTCTTCAGTTACCAGGCACTGTCTTCTGATTCTCTGAGCAGGAAAGGTCTCAGGCAATATGTGTGAGAGCCCAGCACGTGTTGCATGCTCATTCCATGAAATAATAATGATAATTAAATCACTAACACTTATACAGTGTTGAGTACTGGTTTAAGCACTTTCTATAAATTGATTAATCTATACAATCCTATGAGGTGGATACAACTATTGCCCCCATTTTACAGATGAGGACACTGGGGCCAGAGGGGCTAGGTCACAGAGCTAGTGAGTGGTAGAGCCAGGATTTGAGCCCAGGCTATCTAGCTCCAGCACCTGCAAGTTTAACCATCAGGTGCTTCTGGAAGAGGAAACATTCCTGAACGTGTATGTGGGCCACCAGCCTCTTGGCATTTGGCCCCCTGAATGGGAGTGGTGGGGGGTTACCCACTGGTCCCCAGGCCTGCATGGGTGCTGACCTTGCCTCGCCCTTGCTCAGGGTCAATGACTGGCTGCTGAGAATCAATGACGTGGACCTCATCAACAAGGACAAGAAGCAGGCTGTCAAGGCCCTCCTCAATGGGGAGGGGGCCATCAACATGGTTGTGCGGCGCAGGAAGTCCCTGGGTGGGAAGGTGGTCACACCACTGCACATCAACCTCAGCGGACAGAAGGGTAACAGGCCTGTGCAAGTGGGCAGAGTGCCTCAGGGGTAGGGGGTCCTTTCTTGTGGAGGGTGAGTCGTATGTTTTCAGGAGCACTTCATTCCTGGGATGTAGACCATGTGCTTTCCTGGCAGGAGGTTATCTAGGTCTTGAGTCGTGCTTGTCTCTGAGTGTTGGATTCACCAGACCAGATGTGACTGAGCCCCATGATGGGTGGGACACAGATGAGCTGCTGGGATGGGCAGGGTGAGATGTCTGCTGACATCTCCTCTTACGACTTTAGTTTGCAAAGATGAGGTGGGGCAACTGGAGGGCCGGGCAGCCAGGCCAGGGGTTATGCAGTGACCTCCTGTGGCTTTCAGACAGTGGCATCAGTCTGGAGAATGGAGTATATGCTGCCTCTGTGGTGCCTGGAAGCCCTGCCGCCAAAGAAGGGTCCCTTGCTGTGGGAGACAGGATTGTCGCGGTAAGTCGCAAGACAGAACCAAGGCCATCTGCTGCACATAGACAGATTACATTTAGGAGGTTTGCACAAGAAGTAATGAATAGTTTTTATATTCATCTTCTTGGACGTTGCACGGTGTGAATATTTAAAAATGATCCAAGGCCATCTGCTGCACATAGACAGATTACATTTAGGAGGTTTGCACAAGAAGTAATGAACAGTTTTTATATTCATCTTCTTGGACGTTGCACGGTGTGAATATTTAAAAATGATTTTTTTTTCTGATGGTACGTTTCTATTTACTGTAGAAAATTAGGAAATACAGAAAAAAAAATCTAGGAAGGAAATAAGAATCACTTGCGTCGCTACCATCTATAGATAGCCTTTATTAACATTTTAAATGTATTTCTCTACACATGAATGTATATTAAGGACAATTTTTAAAAAATAAATTGACATCATCTGTGGATAATTTTTAAAAAATCTTTACTATTAAACATACCTACTTATTTTTAAGTTTTTTTATTACCTAAGAAAACTTAAAAATAAGAAAGACTTATTTGCTGTAAAATAGTCAAGCAATACAAAAATATATAAAGTGAAAAGTGGTGGTGGTTCTTTTTCCCTTTAATCCTGCTCCTAGAGATGATCTCTGCCACCACCCAGATCATAAGTGTTCATGCAAATCTAGATATATAGGTTTGTGGGTTTTGTTTGCTTTTTAAATATAATAATGGGATCTGCAGTTTGCACTCTCATTGTGGATATCTTTCCAAGTCAATCTCCATTAATCGTAGCTACCTACGATTAATGGAGATAATGGTGTTCTGTTGTTTGATTATGTATAGTTTAAATCATCCCTCTATTGATGGACACATAACTTGTTTTCAATGTCCGCAACTGCAGACAGTCCCGCAGTAAACTTTTCCTGTGTTCACAGCCACTTTTGGGACACCTAGCAGTATGTCTGGTGAATAAACTAGAAATGTTGTGAGATTGCTGAATCATAGGGCCTGCAAATTTAACACTTCTAACTATTTAAAATTGGGAATGTTATGTACTTTTCACGGCACACATACAAAATTCCAATTGTACAAAAGGCACATAGTAGCAATAACTCTTCCTCTGGTTCTAGACCCCCCGTCTACCACTTCCTACCCTGACAGCAACCATTGTTAACAATTTATCATATTTTCTTCCAGAAATGTTCAAGACATGTACATTTACCACATTTTTTTTTTTGTAACCCAGGTGGGATCTCATATTAGCAGTTACTCACCTTGCTTTTTGTGTTTAACAGCTTTTCCTGGTGGTCCCTCCGTTTTTTCACATCTTAGATCTGCCTTGGTCGTTCCTAGTGGCAGTTAGTTAACAGCCTAAGCTGTTAACCAGCACACGTCCCCCGCCGCCATGGACAGGGCATCTTTGCCTTTAAAAGTAGTGCTGAATGGCCACTGGCACATCCCTCCCTGGGGACCCACAGGGTAAATTCCTAGGTGGGGGAATGGCTGGGTCCGTGGGCATGAGTATTTAGTATGCGATGTGAGCTTCTGCCTAACTGTATTGTACTAACTGCATCGTATGGGAGAGCTCAGTGTTTCATGTCCTGGCCAATGTCTTTCAGATTTTTGGGTGAGCCAGAGTTGAAGAGCAGTATGGCCATTGTGAAAATTTTTAAATGTGGGAAAGTTATAAAGAAAAACACATTAATTCAAGATAATCACTCTGCACTTTTCTTTAAAACTTTTGAATTTGAAATAATTATAGATTCATGGGAAGTTGCAAAGATAATATAGGGAGGTCCTATATACTCTTCTTCAGTTTCTCCTGACGGTTGCATCTTGTGTAAACTATAATATCAAAGCTGGCACATTGACATTGGTACAGTGTGTACGTATAGCTCTATTTGGTTTTTTCACATTTTGTGTAACCATCACCATAATGAAGATACAGAAATGTTCCATCACTACGGAGATCTCCTTCTTTCTTGCTACACCTTTATACTGACACCACCTCCACTTCCCACTGTCCCTTACCACTGGCAACTAATTTGTTCTCCGTGTCTGTAATTTGTCATTTTGAGAATGTTATGTAAATGGAATCAGAGTATATGACCTTCTGAGGCTGGCTTTTTTCACTCCGCATTGTGACTGTGAGATCTTTCCACGTGGTTGTGTGTGCCCATAGTCTGTTCCTTTTTATTGCTGAGTAGTGTTCATGGTATGGATGTATCACAGTTTAACCATTCACCTGTCGACAGTACTTCATTTCCCGTGGGAGGTTCGAGTTTACAAAGGCCTTTCATGTCCCTGTTCTTGGGTTCAGTCTTTGCCCTGCCCCTTGGAGGCAGTTCCTGGAGGTGCTTATCTTCCATTTCAGACTTGAAGGAGTAGGGCTGGGAAGTTCTGAGCCAAGGTCTAGCGTCACACAGCAGGAAGCAGCAGGGCTGCGATGTTCCCCTGTACCCTTGACGTTCTGATCCCAGAAGGACACACTCCTTCCCCTAGAATGTTATCAAGTGTTGGTATTTCATTTGCCTTCAAAGCCCAGATGCTCCTCTGGCCTCACTGGGAAGGGCACTTTTTCCCTCTGCCCACTCCTGACTTTGGCGCCTTATGGAACCAGGCCCCCAGTCCATCAGGGGATGAAGGCAGGCAGAAGCCCTGGCTGGCGGGCCTGACAGACTCTCTGTCTGGCCCTAGATCAATGGCATCGCATTGGACAACAAGTCTCTGAATGAATGTGAGTCTCTGCTTCGGAGCTGCCAGGACTCCTTGACCCTGTCCCTCCTGAAGGTAAGGGGCCCACACCTGCTCTGTTCTCACCATTGAGAGGGGGCGAAGCCTCAGCTTCATATCCCAGGGTGACAGCTCAATGTCTTTGGGATCCTTGAAAAAAGGGTATTATTTTACAAAGTGCGGGGCCTGACTGGGCACTGGTTTAAAAACAAAAAATACAACTAGAAAGGCCATGTTGAGGACAGTTGGGTACATTTGATTCTGGCCTGGATAACTAGATGTTCTTAGGGAACTGTTAATTTTCTTAGATATGATGGTGGCATTGGGGTTATGCAGGAGAATGGCCTTATTTTGGGGAGGTACATGCTAAAGTTGTGAGAGGTGAGATGTCATATTTGTAACTTATTTCCAGTGTTCTCCAATGTTTATATAGATATAGACGATAAGGGAAATTTTGGTAAAATACTGTTGAATCCACATGGTGGGTTTATGGAAATTTATTATATTTTCTGTCAACTTTTCTACATAGCTGAAAGTATTAATAGTAGAAAGCAGGGGGAAAAGGCCTATCCATTTAATTGAGAGATGTTTTTTAAATTCAACAATTATTTTTAAATCAATAGACATTTTTGGGAGCAGTTTAAGGTATACAAAAAGTCGAGCTGGTCCAGAGAGTTCTTGCGTACTCTGTCCACCCACCACCACCACCACCCCCATCCTCCGTGCCAAGTTTTCCCATCATTGACGTCTTGCGTTAGTGTGGTGCATTTGTTACAATTGATATTGTAATAGTAATGATGACAACATTGATATTGAGCCAACATTGATGCATTAGTAGTAAATGCATAGTTTAGATTAGGATTCACTCTTGATGTTGTATATTCTGTGAGTTTTGATAAATGTTTAGTCTTATATATCCACTATTACAGAATTGTACGGAAGAGTTTCACTGCCCTAAAAATCCCCCCGTGCTTTACCTGTTCATCCTTCCCTCCCTCCCCTCCAGCTCCTGGCAACCACGGATGCTTGTACTGCCTCCATGCTTTTGCCTTTTCCAGAATGTTATATAGTTGGAGTTATACAGCGTGCAGCCTTTTCAGATTGGCTTCTTAGTAATTTAAAGTTCCTCCATGCTTTTTTAGGGCTTGATAGCACTTTTTTCCAGCACTGATTAATATACTGTTGTCTGTGTGTACCACAAGAGATGTATATTTGATCATGAATTTTTACTTTTATGTTTAATAATTTTTAAAAATGTGCAGGACATTGTGCCTTTGAGTTCAGAAAGTGCTCAAAGTCAGGTGAACTTTATGGCTCTCCTGTGAGTTCAAAGTGGCCAGGCTGCGAGAAAACCTTACTGGTAGGGACTGGTGTGCATGCCGCGCGTGCGTGCGTGCGTGTGTGTGTGTGTGTGTGTTCCTGACCGTCGCTGTACCTACGGGCACGGTATTCAGCAGCAGCTCCAGGTCCTGCCCTCTTGCCTTTTCTCCCCACGTAGGTGTTCCCTCAGAGCTCCTCATGGAGTGGCCAGAACATCTTTGAGAATGTCAAGGACTCTGAGAAAATGTTGAGTTTTCGAGTCCATGGTGCAGAGGTCCAGACTCATCATAAACGGAACGTGATGCAGCATAATAATTCCACGCAGACGGAGACCTTCTACGCTGACAGGCTGGAGGACAGGAAGGAGCTGGGCCCCCCAGGAGGAAGCAGCTCCTTTCTGCCCAAGCTGTTCCCAGGCGGACCCTTTCAGGTCTCCCCCCAGGCCTGTCCCAGCACCTCTGAGCGTAGCCTGAGCTCCTTCCGCTCAGATGCCTCTGGGGAGCGTGGCTATGGGCTTGTGGACGTGCGGAGCCGGCAGCCTCTGCTGCCCTTTGAAACTGAGGTGGGCCCCTGTGGGGTGGTGGAGCCCCCACTGGAGAAGGCGGACCCCGAGGATTCCAACAGCGGTGGCACCTGGCCCAAGGCTGTGCTCAGCTCCACGGCAGGGCCTGAGAAGCTCTCCGTTTACAAGAAGCCAAGGCAAAGAAAGTCCATCTTTGACCCTAACACTTTCAAACGCCCCCAGACCCCCCCCAAAATTGACTACCTATTTCCAGGCCCTGGGCCTGCTCACACCTCCCAGCCCTCCAAGAGAATGGGGCCTCTGACACCCCCCAAGCCTCCCAGAAGGAGCGACTCCATTAAGTTCCAGCATAGGTTGGAAACCAGTTCCGAGTCAGAGGCCACTCTGGTGGGAAGCTCCCCATCCACCAGCCCCCCGAGCGCTCTGCCCCCCGACATGGACCCCGGGGAGCCCATGCACGCATCACCCCCTCGCAAGGCCAGGGTCCGCATTGCTTCCAGCTACTACCCCGAAGGGGATGGGGACTCCTACCTGCCAGCCAAGAAATCCTGTGATGAGGACCTCACCTCCCAGAAGGCAGATGAGTTGGGGCAGAAGCGCCGCCGGCCAAAGTCTGCGCCTAGTTTCCGGCCCAGGCTGGCTCCAGTGGTGATTCCTGCTCAGTTCCTGGAGGTAGCGCTCAGCCCTGGGTGCTGGGAGAGGAGCTGGGAGGGGCGGGCTGGCCGCAGGAGCACTGCACAGTGGCTTGCTCCTGTGTCCCCAAGCTCTCACTCAGCCTGGTTCCTTTGCCTTTGCTCTTGGCATGTACTCGGGGGAGGAGAGGGTGGCGAGTGGATGCCAGCAGGAAGTAGCCCAGCTAGGAGATGGAAAAGTGGCGTGGGGTGTGTCCAGCAGTGGGAATCTGACTCCAGGAAGGGAACGCTCTTGGATATAGCATTTGGTTTGCTCTTCGCTCAAGAAGCTTTTGAATGTGTGCAACAAAACCAAATGCCACAGACTTGCCTTGAAGGGTTTGGGGAGGTGAGATGACAGATGTCAAACTGTCAGTTGGTAGCAGGATGGCCTAGCTGTGTGTGCTGAAGGGAGAGATGGCAGGGAGGCTGGAGACGGCACCTGTGCACCAATCCCTGCTGCTCGCAGTAGCGAAGAGCTCCTCATACCTGTGTATTTATGTAGTTATTACAGGTGCCTGGTGCACATATGTGTCCTCACCCTTCTCACGTAATCTGATTTCTTTTTTTTTCTTTTTTTTGGTGGCTGGCCGGTAAGAGGATCCGAACCTTGACCTTGGCATTATTGGTACCATGCTCTCCCTAGTAAGCTAACTGGCCAGCCCCCCTCCTTATTTCAAAGCAAAGAGTTTCATTCTGCCACAGCTCTTCCCTTCTAGACATGTGAGGCCATGTGGATGAGCAATGACTTCTCTCCTGACCCGCACCTCCTGTGCCCGGGTGGGAAGAGCTAGTGCGTGGGGGACAGAAATGGGCTTGCAGATGTTCATGAGCTTTTTGCTGTTTCCAGCAGATACCTCTTGTCTTTGGTTCTGCAGGAAGAGAAGTTCAGGCCAGGCAGTGGAGAACTCTCCCCAGAACTCCAGGAAGGGTCCACTCACTCGCCAGGGCATCCCAGCCGGCACACCAACCCCCCATTGTACCCCAGCAGACCATCTGTGGGTGAGTTGGTGGGCCAAGGGCTGGGCAGGAGGATCCGTGTGCACTCCCAGGGCTTCCTGGTCTCTGGAAGGGAGGAGGCAGGTGTTACAGGCCGCTGCCATGTGTCTTCAGCTTGGAGATCCAGAGAGCTAGGAATCGCTGCCCTGTCTGGGATGATTGGTCTTGCAGTTATGATGTTTCTTAGCTTGTCAGAGCACTATTTCCCCATAGCAGCCTAGGAAATAGGAAGCATAAAATGTTCTCCTGTTTTACAACAGAGAAAGGCCAGTAGCCAAAGCCACGATGCAAATTGATGGTTACAACTCTAGTCTTCTGGGTGCTTTTCCCAAAATACTGTGGGTGCTTCCCTAGGATGTGGGGAGAGGGCTTGCACAAGTCCAGGGCTTGTTGAGTGCTTTGGGGTGACCATTCTCATCCATCCTATTTCTAGGGACCGTTCCCCGGAGTATGACCCCCAGCACCACCATGAGCTCTATCCTGCGGAATCCCATCTACACTGTGCGCAGCCACAGGGTCGGTCCCTGCAGCTCTCCACCTGTACCCCGCGACATTGGTGCCCATGTTTTGCATCCCAGGTATGCAAAGGTACCCCAGCTGTCCAAGCCCACCTGGACCTAGAGCCACTGGGGCATAAAGAGGCTCATGGGCAGAGCAGCTTCCTCACCTAGCTGGGAAAGGGCTGGTTAGAGCAGTGCTCGGATCCTAGGGAAAGGAAAGGATGCTCTCTTAACTTACTACCATTGAGTTTTAAAAGGTATTTAAAGAAGTGATAGTGATAGCAGATGATATTTGAGTGCTCATGTCCTAGGCTCTGGGCTCTGACCTTTATCTGTATCTCTATCATCTCAACTAGTGGACACAACAATCTTATGAGCTAAGTGCTATTATTGTCTGTGTTTTAGAGATGAGGAAATTGAGCCTTTCAAAGTGAATGTGCTGGCTCAAAGACACTCTGTTCGTTCATTTGCCAGATTTTTATGAAGAACCTACTGTGTGCTCTGGGCTCTTCTAATTCCGAGGGGACCAGTGATGAATTAAAGAGACAGGCTTCTTGCTCATGTGGTACTTTGTGTTCAAGTGAGGGAGGCAGACAGACGAAAATAAACTGAGTGATAATCAGATGGTGCTGAGCGGCCCTGAACACAATAACACAGGGTGACAAGCTGGGCTGTGACTTGGGAGAGGGTGGCAAAGGAGATGAGGTACACCTGGGACCAGTATGGGGGGAGCTTGACAAAGGGGCAGTGGGTCAGGAGGAGGTCCTGGGTCATGGGACACAAACCTTGTGGGACCTGAAGCCGTCATTAAGAGTGAGGCACGTAGGTTTCCTCTCCAAGATCCTCAATGCCTAGCTAGCCTCCCTGCTCACCTCCTGGGAGGAGACGCTCCCCGTCCCCAGGCCCAGCCAGGTTGCAGAGCCTCCGTGTTTTCCTGCAGCAGTCCCTTCCTCCAAGTAAGCCAAATCCTGAGCCCGTGGCTGAAGCATATGTAATACTGGCTGCCCTGTGTGTGCGGCCCCTTTCTAGTGCTTGAAGGTTCTCATTGGAGGCCACCTCTGAGATGTGGCCAGGGGCAGTGCTGACCTGGGTCCACTGCCTGTGACTCTTGGGCCCCCCTTCTGCTGACTCAGGGTGGCCCAGGCCTGTGGCTGTTTGCTTGACAGCACCACGTCTGGTCCTGCTCCCGTTCCTGAGCCCTTCAGCTCTCCGGTTCTCGTGCAGTGCCCAGCACCAGGGACGCCTGAGCCTGGACCTGAGCCACAGGGCCCGCAGCGACTACTCTGAGATGAGAACCTCCCACGGGTCCAACTCGCTGCCCTCCAGCGCCCGCCTCGGTAACTGTGCCGCTCGGATGTTCTGCTGTGGCAGGCAGAGGCCTTCTCTTCATCTCCGTTGCATCCTGATGCCCACGCCTCCTGGTGGGCTGCCCACACCTCCTGGTGGGCTGCCCACACAGCCCCTTTGCCCTCCCAGGGCTGAGCGCGGCTCCTTCCTGGGAAGGACGGACGCCTTTGCTGGCCAGTGGCGCCCACTCTGACTCAGAGGTGTGGCCTTTCGCCTTCAGCCTTCCTTGGTGGCTGTGTGATTATCCTAAATGACCCCTTGACTAAGAGTCTGGCTCCTGTCCCTGAGCTTGTTAGTCATTCTGGGGTGTTTTATGTGGCTGTTCACTTAGGGAAAATGGAACCCAGTGTGGAGTCTCGCGGTTAGCTTGTAAAGAGACCCTGGGGAAGTCTCTGGTGCTGGGGAGGGAAGGCAGAGCAGCACCCTTGGCACTGAGGTTGCTGCTCCTGGGTGGGACATGAGTCTCTTGTGCTCTGGTGCTGGAGCAGTCTAGGCCTGCCTGGTTTATCCAAGCACTAGTTCTCTTTTGACTGTTCCACATCCAGGCTGCCTCAGGGATAACTGGCAAGGCCAGCTTTGCATTTTATCGTCCTGATGGCTAAGGTGGTGGTGAGGGGTGAGGGATGGCGTTTCATCACGAGGCCTGAAGTCGTATCTCCTTACACAACAACAGGGTCTTCGAATAACTTGCAGTTCAAGGCAGAACGCATTAAAATCCCATCAACGCCCAGATACCCCCGGTCTGTTGTGGGCTCTGACAGAGGTGAGAACTTTGGGCATTCCCCTCCCCCGCCTGTCCTGTTGTGTCCCCACTCTCCACAGTGGAGTCTTCAGGCACAACGCCTGACTTCCCAGTCATCTCATCCCTCACTAGTGTTTGCTGAGCCTGGCCGGAGGCCTGGTGATATGGGGTGGAAAGGCACCGCGGAGCCCAGCACCTGACCTCACAGCCGGGTGGTGCAGTCGGGGCCTGGAGCCATGTGTCTGGACCCCTCTTCCTGTTTCTCTTGGCTGCTGGAGAGCTCAGGTGCGAGATCTCAGCCTGCTTACCCTGGCCCTCTCTTGTCAGGTTCACTGTCACATTCAGAATGCAGCACTCCTCCACAGTCACCCCTGAACATTGACACCCTGTCCTCCTGTCGCCAGTCTCAGACCGCAGCCTCTACATTGCCCAGAATTGCCGTCAACCCTGCATCCCTTGGGGAGCGGCGAAAGGACAGGTGAGCATGACTGTGCTCTGTGTCAGGAGCAGACCGGTGCACAGCACATGCCGGCAGTGGGCCAGGGCAAGGGAGGGGCTTGCTGGTAGAAGCAGCAGGAGTTGGAACATCCCATCACGATGGCGGTAGTGATGTCATGGCACCAACTACTACTTCCTGGGCCCTTGTGTGAGCAATTTATATGTTTTAAGTTATGAAATCCTCCCAGTAACCCTCTGAGTGTCATCATTTGTTAGTCCCATTTTACAAATGAGGAAACTGGGTCCAGAAAGTTGGAGTGATCTGTCTGTGGTCAGGAGGTTAGCAACTAGCCTGTACTAAGCAGAATCAGGACTCACTCACACCCTTTGCGTTTTGGCCCTAGAGTACAGCTGCACCTGTTGGTTCTTCTCCTGCCCTTCCTCCTCCATCCCCCAGCTTTTTATTGTGAAATAAAATACACACGAAAAAAAATAGCATGTAAAGCATACATTTATAGCTTAGCTGTTTATTGGTTTGTTTTAAAATGTGGCACACTGTCTGCGTAGGTTATGAGGTTAGTTTCAGGCTTGATGTCAGTCCAGAGGCACCTCCTCTGCAGAATCCATACCCATCCCCCCAACACGCTGCACCACCTTCTCCTGCTGTTGTTCCTCTAAACGGAACTTACTAGATAGTATTTATATATAAAAAGTTCTGCCTAGATAATAGATCTTCAGGAGAGCTCATTAAACTTGAACATGGCTTTGTTTATGACTTAAATGGAATAGAGCTACTCTGTGTACTCACATCCAAAAAGCTGAGGCCCCCGTAGCTGTCAGTTTCAGAAGGGGCCCTGCATTGAATGTTTAACTTGAACATCTTAACTTGTAAGACCTCGCACCCAGAAAGTCTGAACCTGAGAGAACGTGAGGGAGCAGAAGTGTCCCTAAAGCCCAGGCCTGGCCCCAGGAGGGGAATCAGGTGCGTAGGGAAACCCAGGAGTTCTCAGTGCATGATACACACCGGAACGCAGATGGATTGTTTTCTCAACCGCAGCTCTTGTCCCCGAGAGGACAAGACCTTCCATGGAGTGAAGTGGGTTCCTTAATAGTAGAAAGGGCCTCATCCCATGTGACCAAATGTCCTCTTAGCACTCTACTGTTGTGCAAAGAGCTGAGAACGCCTGCTGGAGAAAGAAAAGTGTGATTCCAGTCCTCACGGTGCTTATGATCTAATTACAGGCAGGATTTAGCATGTGTGAGCTGACTGAGCAAAGCTTACTTAATAAAAGTAGATGCTTTTTTCCTGATTCAGATGTATACTCTCATAGACTCATGATAGAAAGCTGGGGAAGTTAGAAAACTAGAAAGAAGAAAAAAGTCACATATAATCTCTTACCAGAGATTCAATCACTATTAACCTTTTGATATACATATTTTTTAATGCATGTTTTATTATTTATATTATTTTATATGCTTATTCACATCTCTCTTAATATTATGCTTTAAGCTCCTTGCAATATTATTCGTCTACTTCATAAACCTCTTCTACAAAGCAGCCTTACTATTCCAAGAAAACTTTTGTGCATATCTTTAAAAAATTGACATCTTTCAGATGACTAAAAAGTAAAGATTACCTGAAATCCCCTCAAGTGGAAATAGTTGTGTTAACATTTTTGTAATGTCCTCCATAGAAATCTGTTTACGGCTAAACACACGCATGGTTTGTGTACTGATGAACACAAATGAAGGACACCAACGTGCCTTCCCATGCCACGGCTGTCCTCTGCATCTTTCCATGTCAGCAGATTCTGACCTATATCATTGGCAGCAGAGCTCCCTGGCTTCTCCTGTGTGGGTTGTCATGACACTGTTGTGACTTGCTTCTTTATGAGATAGATATGTTGTCTGGAGGTGGGACAGAGGACAGGGTGTTCAGTGAGGACTGAGAAGCCCCAGACCGGAACCCAGCTCTGCCCCACCTGCAGAGTGGCCTCGGAAGGGAGGCCTGTTTCCCTGCTCTGGGTGTGTGTTTCCTCAACTCAGGCTGGGAGCTAAGGATGGTGTCATGGTGACTGCCTGCTAAGGCTCTTGCAACTAGAAACTGTCGGGCGCCTTAGCACATGTTAAGTGGGAGAAGTGACCACGGGGGAGACCGGGGACTGATCTGAGTGAAGGGCCAGGGGAAGAATTGCAGAGCGGGTGAGCTGGGGAAGTGAGAACGCTGATGAGAGTGGGAGAGAGAAAGGATGTTTCAAGAAGAGTTTTAATTCCCTCTGTTCTAGGAGGTCTGGGCCCTGAACCCTGGGGACCCCGGCAGAGGCCTGCTGAGCTCGTGGGCTGCTCTGCCTCCAGGGGACGGGGGTGGGCTGGCTTAGTGGCTCTGCATGTGAATTCATCCCCAACCGTGTGCTCTGGAGGGGACCCAATAAGATGTAGATCGGGCTGGCTCTTCCCTCAGTGTTGGCCCAATCTCACCCTAAGCGGAAAAGCTCAGGTGTTCAGGCCCTGGGAGAGCAGAGCTCAGGACAGTGTGCAGTGCCAGTCCTGGTGGGAGGCTGTCTTTTCTGTCTGGTATGTTCCAGGTATCTGTGGTTGTCTTCCTTCTCTCAGTGCCTCTTCTTCTCTTTCTAGCACTTCCATCTTCCAGATATCTACCACCACAGGTCTCCTTTGAGGCTGCTGTGGTTGCCAGGCCCAGGTCCTCCTCCCTGAGGAGTCTGAAGTTGGCCTGACAGGAGGCTCCCTGCCAAGCCCCGTCCCCTTGTGGCTTGGGGTGTGGTTGGACAGCTGCCTGGGGGCATCAAGGGCATGGCTGCCACCATAATCCATGCCTTTCTTCTGCCTTTTTAATGGCTTGGGTTTGCACAGCTGAATTCCCATGGTCAGGTTGTATTGCCCTGTGTAGTGGGTAAATGTAAAAAGTGATATTTTTTATTATCTCTTTGGAGCAAATATTGTCCTAGAAGCCATATCCCTTCCTCAGAAGGCATCTGAGATCCCTCCTGTGGTGTATAAATTGCATATGGTGAGGCACCTCCTCACATAATAAAAATCCAAGTGTTTTCCCCATATCTGTCAGTGTTTCTAGTTCACTTGGACCCTTCTTTGTGTGCTTGGGCCCAGGTGCTTCCAGGTACATTTGCCTGTGCTGCTTTTGCATTGCTTGATGCTGTGGGAATGGGAACCCTGTGTCATACAGAGGGGGGCTCATCGTGTCCCCATCTAGCCATGCCATTATGGGAGCATCTATGCTCTGGGGTCCTCTCTGCACAGCCTGAGTGCATGCCTGATCTCAGATTCTCCCCAAGCCGTTCCTTTGGGTCTGAGTCCCTGAAACCTTGGTCTCTTTTCCAAGGCCTTATGTGGAGGAGCCACGCCATGTGCAGGTGCAGAAGGGCTCGGAGCCGCTGGGCATCTCCATCGTGAGTGGAGAGAAGGGGGGTATCTACGTCTCCAAGGTTACTGCAGGAAGCATCGCTCACCAGGCTGGCCTGGAGTATGGGGATCAGTTACTTGAGGTGAGAGGGAGCTGCCCTTCTGCATCGCACCCATGGGTAACCCCCATGGAAACACACAGCTCCCAAGTCCATGTCCCCGGTTCCCAGCCACCACCCTGCCCCTGATCCCCCTGTGGATGTCTCCCCAGTTCAATGGCATCAATCTGCGGAGTGCCACGGAGCAGCAGGCACGGCTCATCATCGGGCAGCAGTGTGACACCATCACCATTCTGGCCCAATACAACCCCCACATGCGGCAGCTCAGCAGCCACTCCCGCTCCAGGTGAGCGCCGGGGCCTCCCTTGCTCCAACTGGGCCAAGCGTGGAGAGAGGGGTGCAGCAGGTACACTGCTCATCTCGGGGAGACCCAGGGGCCAGCTGCAAGTTCTGAGGATTCTGTGGCTTGTAAGGGGACGCTTGAGCAGCCCTGGGTTTTGGAGAAAGGGCATAGAGAGAGAGGATGTCTCCTCCCAAGATGAGGTGTGGAAACAAAAAACTGGGGCCCCTGGACCCCTGGGGGCCTGTGGTGGCCAGGAACTGATGCCCTGGGGGCAGGATTCTCACATTGTGTCCATGAGCAGACACTGGACACCTGCCTGCACCTGCCCTTGTGCTGTGGTTCACAGGACAGACGAGAGACAGGGAAGACATGCCCTACAGTGCCACACCGCATGGCTCAGATGGGGGCAGGATTCTCACATTGTGTCCATGAGCAGACACTGGACACCTGCCTGCACCTGCCCCTGTGCTGTGGTTCACAGGACAGACGAGAGACAGGGAAGACATGCCCTACAGTGCCACACCGCATGGCTCAGAAGGGGAGACAGGATACACAAACAGAGGAGGAGGGACAGGGAAGTCCCGTGTTCTCTAGGCCGCACACCTTCAGAGAGGATCCCTGAGTTAAGGACAGATGGGGAGGAAAGGATGGGCAGACCCTCTGGGACAGGTAACATGAGTCCAAGGTCCCAACCTTCTGCTCTTCCCAAGTCTCAGGGCTCAGAGCTGAGTGAACGGGTCACCACTGGAGACGGTGGCCCCCGGGGTTTGAGTGCTGGGTGCTGCTCCTTATTCCTTTTGTTCTCTGTCCCCAGCTCCCACCTGGACCCTGCCGGTACCTATTCCACACTCCAGGGCAGCGCTGAGTGAACGGGTCACCACTGGAGAGGGTGGCCCCCGGGGTTTGAGTGCTGGGTGCTGCTAATTATTCCTTTTGTTCTCTGTCCCCAGCTCCCACCTGGACCCTGCCGGTACCTATTCCACACTCCAGGGCAGCGGTGCCACCACCCCAGAGCTTCCCTCTGTCATCGACCCGCTGGTGGAGCAGGAGGAGGGCCCGGGGACCCCCCCTGCCAAGCAGAGCACCCCTAGCTCCAGGTTGGCAGACATGTGTTGTGAGCCTTCCTTTCGGGTGCAACTGAGCACGTCCCCTGAGGGGTTGGGCCCTGGCAGCCAGCCTCGTCCCATGCTGCAAGCCACCCTCCAGGTCTGCAAGATTTTGGACGGGAGCCACCCCATTCACTTTTCCTCCCTACTTCCCTCCTTCCCTTGCTCTCTTTCTCTTCTTTTCTCATTGACTCCTTCACTTTCCTCCTTCCTCTCTCTCCACCTTTTCTTATTCTCTCATTTTCTGATATTGTCTTCAGACCCAATCCCACAGTCATCACCCAGCCAGGCCCTGTGGCTCTGGCCATCAGTAGCAGTGTTACCCCAAGGAGGTGACAACCAGTGCCCGGGCACATGCAGCACAGTGCAAGTGCATTGGGGAGCACTGCAGGCTGCTGTGGAGCAGTTAGGAGTCGTCCCGGCTGTGTGGCCGGGAGTGGTGACAGCTGGGCTAAGTTGTTCAGATGAGCAGGAACCAGGGTGGGACATGGAGAGAGGTCTAGGCGGAGGGAGCAGCATTTGTGTGCACAGGAGGTGGGTGCTCCTGTGGAACTGCGCAACATCCAGCCTGGCCTGTACAAGGGAGCCGTTTGTCTGGCACCATGGGTCCCTGACCAAGACTGGCATGGAGGAGACCATGCAGCAGTCTGCAGCAGGGCTGTCACATTGGAACCCACCTGCAGCACTGTTGTGTGTGCTTTCTGGCAGCACAGTCTTACTCAGGGCTGCCTTTTCCCCTGAGTCCCCTTCATCAGTCTGCATTGCTGTTTGCTATTTCCTTCACTTGTTTGTTGATCAGCTCATCCTCAGCTTCCCTCCCTAGGTCGTAAGTTCCTTGGGGGCAAGCGCTGCCTCCTCAAGAGTGAGCTCGATTTTTGGTCCACAGAAGCCTTTTAGCAGACACTTGATGAAGGAGTAATTGTGCATGGACAGTGGGATGGACTTGACTTTTCTTAGGCAGAACTCAGTTAGAGAAACAAGTGCAATCCAGGTGAGAGAGACACCCCCTGAGGTAGGAGATTGACATCTGGGCCTAGAAGCAGGGGCACTGGTTTTGAATCTGTCCCTAACTGGCTTTGTGACCTGGGGCCATGCTCCCTGTATACCTCAACATCCTGCCCTATATGCTAAGTCAGTAGAACTAGAGCCGCAACAAGACTGCCTCTCGGCTGCCTCTGGTTCCAAGAACTCCTCCTAAGACCCTGTGAAGCAAGCAGAAAACGGGTAGGATGGTAGCCACCAGTGTGTCTTTTCAAGCATTCCTCCGTCATGGTGCATGACGGAGGAACCTCATTTTTCTTCCCAAAAGGATTGCAGGAGATACTAGCAAGAGGACCCTGGAGCCACGCCTGGTCTTCATCAAAAAGTCACCACTGGCACTTGGGGTGCACTTGTGTGGTGGAAACCTGCATGGAGTATTTGTGGCAGAGGTGGAGGATGACAGTCCTGCCAAGAGTCCTGACAGCCTTGTGCCAGGGGACCTCATCCTGGAGGTGAGTTCTGTGTGGCTGAGCAGGCCAGGCCACTGTTCACCTGCACGTTGGGCTGGCTGTAGCCTCAGGTGGCACAGAAGACAGAAGAGCCCAGCCTCTCACCTGGGCACCCTGTCAGGGTTGATTTCTAATCCTTGTAAACCCAGAATGCTGCCAGGCCCCTCGGTAGGTCATTGGGAAGCTAGGCAGGCCACCGAGAGGACCTGAGGACAGAGCCGCAGCTCAGGCCCTGGGCACCGGAAGAGGAGGTTCTCTCTTGTGAGCAGCAGGGGTCTGATCTGATGGGATGGGATTGTCTCCTGTTTCACAGGGGAGATGGTCCCTAGACATTTAAATGTACAAGTAGCATAAGCAAGTCAGAGCCACATTTTGAGGACCGTTTCCTTGCTGGGGACCCAGAACAGGGTTTTTCGTGAGATGAGCTGTTGAGGGCAAAGCTGATGCTCAGCAGGTGACCTGGTGGCCAGGGAAGGTGCACAGGACTTGGGCGCTGGGAGACCACGAAGACTCAGCCTACCTGCAGAGGGGAGGCATGCAGATTCTCAGTTGAGGAGGGGACATTGCATCTCTGCCTTAGCGCCATAACTGACCTCAGTGGTGCCCAAGCCACCCTCTGGCTTCTGCCTTCTGACCCCATTGCCCCCATCCCTGGGTAGTATGGCAGTGTGGACGTGCGGAACAAGACATTGGAGGACGTCTACGTGGAGATGCTGAAGCCCAAGGATGGTGTCCGCCTGAAGGTGCAGTACCGCCCCGAGGAGTTCTCCAGGATCAAGGGCCTGCCTGGCGACAGCTTCTACATTAGGTGCCAGTATCCAGGGATTCTGGGGATTTGGGCAGGGGAGGGGCTTCCATTGGGGCTACGTCTCTGTTCCATTATGTAAGGCATGGGGCTCCCTCTTTGGGCACCAGCACCAGAAATGAGGAGATCTGGTTGCCCATGGTATCTGGAGGCAGCTCAGTGCAGAAGAGGGGCCTTAGGGGCCTGGCTGCAGAAGGCCTGTGGCTCGTTGTCGAGCAGCCGGAGGCCTCCTGATTGCATTCCCTCTGTCCCTCGGTCCAGGGCCCTGTACGACCGGCTGGCAGAGGTGGAGCATGAGCTCAGCTTTAAGAAGGATGATATTCTCTACGTGGATGACACCTTGCCACAGGGTGCGTTTGGGTCCTGGATGGTGTGGCAGCTGGACGAGAATGCCCAGAAGATGCAGCGCGGGCAGATTCCCAGCAAATACGTGTAAGGGTCTCCATCTCCAGGTGGGGGTGGGGGCTGCCAGCCCTGGAGCTCTTCCATGGGGTGAAGTGGTGGCTACAGGAGGGCGAGTCTGCTGCCCATCTCAGCCTCTGGCCTTATACCCTTTGCCAGAATCACTCCTGCAGAAAGCTGCTGCTCGTGTAAGACAGTGCTGTGCAGAAGCACCCTGGCAAGACAGGGGCATGACTTTTTTAAAACAGATTTGTGAAGATATAATTCATATACCGTACAACTCACCCAGAGGGTACAATTCAGTGGTTTTTAGTTTATTCATAGATATTTGCAGCCGTCACCACAGTTACTTTGTGAGTACTTTCATCGCCTCAAAAAGAAACCCCATGCCCATTAGTCATCACCCCTTGTCCCTCTGTCCTCCCCACCTCCACTTGGCTCCCAGCCCAAAACAACCACTGATCTACTTTTGGTGTCAGGCTCCTGTTGCTGAACTTGTTTTCAGGGTGCATGAATGTTGTAGCGTGTATCCCTGCTTCATTCTCCCTGTGGCCGGAAGTGTAACTTGTAATGTCACCAAGTGAAGGCAGTTCCTTTTGACACTGAGCGGAATAGACCATAGTAGAAATTCGCCGGCTCTGATAGCTTGCCCCCAGTGCTGGTGTTTGCGTCACCTGCAGCAGCAGTACGCAGGGGTTCTCGGGTGTGTGGGTGGTGAAGCAGAAGACCTCCAGAGGAGTGTGGAGGAGCCTGGCTTCCGGCCTGGCCCTTGCTTTCCTCACAGGAAGATGCGCGACCATAGTAGAAATTCGCCGGCTCTGATAGCTTGCCCCCAGTGCTGGTGTTTGCGTCACCTGTAGCAGCAGTACGCAGGGGTTCTCGGGGGTGTGGGTGGTGAAGCAGAAGACCTCCAGAGGAGTGTGGAGGAGCCTGGCTTCCGGCCTGGCCCTTGCTTTCCTCACAGGAAGATGCGCGGGGGTCCCAGTGGCATTCTCCAGCATTGTCATCCCCTGTGATTACAGGATGGACCAAGAATTCTCCAGGAGGCTCAGCATGTCTGAGGTCAAAGATGACAGTAGTGCTGCGAAGACGCTGTCAGCAGCTGCACGCCGGTCCTTTTTTCGAAGGAAACATAAGCACAAACGCAGTGGGTCCAAAGATGGGAAAGACCTCCTTGCCTTGGACACCTTTTCCAATGACTCCTTTCCACTCTTTGAAGGCAAGTGGCTGAGCTCGTTTTTCCAGTGGGCTCTCCAGATGAGGTTTGCTGCTGATCTCCAAAACTTCTCAGCAGGGACTTTAACAAGACAGGGGTTTGCTTTGCTTTTGTGCTACCTCGTGCGTAGGTAGGGCATGGCTTCCATCCTCAAGTTCTCCTCATGGTCACCACCTGTCATTGCAGCTCCAGCCATCACGTCCATGTTTCAGGAAGGAAGAAGGGGCAAGGAAGTGTGCCTCAACTGAGTGTGCCTCTTTAAACAGCTTGTCTGGAAGTCCATCCCACGACTTCCCCTTACATCTTCTTGGCCCCTCACATCTGCAAGGGAGGCCAAAGACATGTTTTATCTGGGTACATTGTTGGCCCCAATGACACAAGTTCTGTTAGTAAGGATGAGAGGAAGGGCAGGAATTGGGAGAGCAAAAAGCAGTCTCTTCTGGTTTGTTTAGGGTTTATGACAGGCTGCCTGATAGTTACCAAGGGTCACCAATCTCTGCAGATCTTTGGCCTTTTCAGACTCACTCCTGTGTTCATTAATGAGTTTTATGAGACCCTCCCAGGGCAGGACACTGTGCCAGGGCTGGAGTTGAGTGTTAGGGAATGTCAGACACTCTGGCAGAGATGGCCCTTGCGGAAAGGGTGCATCTGTCCTGTGATGCAGGACAGTGCAGGACCCTGGCATGTGTCCACTGTCCTAGGATGTGTGCTCTACCAGGCGGGCAGGGAGTGGAGGGGCCGGCGAGCAGCAGAAGGCAGGACAGCTGGCTCCCCTTACGCCCCTCTGTCCCTGTTTACTTGTAAAATTAAGACCTTGGGTGTAGTGAGTTGAGTGAATAACCCCTGTAGTTCATGACCCTTTGTCACCATCACTTGGGATAGGTGTTGGCAAACCACAGACCTGGGCAGATGTGACCGCTGCCCAGCCGTAAGCATGGGTTTTACATTTTCCAGCGTAAGATGTGAAAAGACCATTAGCCTTTTCTGTGGTGACAGTCGCACAGTTTTGCCTTTTTGCCTTCAGAGCCTGAAATATTTACTGTCTTGCCCTTTGTAGAAAAGGTCGTTGGCCTGTAGACCAAGGCAAAGTTTCTCTCTTACGTTGTTTTTTGTTTCCCTTCACTTGTGGTGTCTCCTCTCAAACTTCCCCGGTTCCTTCTGCCACAGACGCCGTCTTCGCTGTGCATGGCTTGGGTCCAGTGCATGTGTTTGTGTCTTTGAAAAATAGCCATTTCTCTATTCTCCCTGTCAGTTCTTCAGGGGTCTTTTTGCACTGTATATTTGAAGTTGTCCTTAGGTGCATATGCCTTTTGAATTATTCTGTCTTCCTGGTAAACTGACCCTGTTATCATTATGAAATTTTCTTCTTAGAAACTTATCTTGTTCCTCACAGCTCAAGAATTTGGCAACCGGCTTTAGGAGAAACCTTTGATATCAGACTTAGTTCTTTGCCCCATCCTTCCTTCTGCAGTCATGGCTCTTCAAGTCCTGGCTGCCGTGGCAGTACTAAACACCATTTTGGTGCTATCTGTGCCCCGCTGTGCCAGGGATGTGGGACTTTCAGTGCTGACACTGGGCAAGATACAGGCAAACCGGGGCGGGTGAGGTCAGGGGCAGGGCCCCAGCCTCTTTCTGCCTGCCCCTCCAGGGTGGGCCCATGACACTGTTGCTGTCTCTCCCTCAGACTCGGTGAGCCTGGCCTATCAGCGGGTCCAGAAGGTGGACTGTACCTCTCTGAGGCCTGTCCTGATTCTGGGGCCCTTACTGGACGTGGTGAAGGAGATGCTGGTGAATGAGGCACCTGGCAAGTTCTGCAGATGCCCCCTTGGTAAGGGCCGCCCTCTGCCTCCTGGGCTGTGTCTTTCTCTCTGTCGTTGTCCACCTGCCTCTCCAGCTGGCCGTGTGGTCGGCAGGATCCTATGGTGTTTAGAGCCCTCCTGACTTGGGTCAGGTCCATGTGTGGCCTTCAGTTCTTTCGGCAGAAGAGAGAACACTAGGATGGAGTTCCTGATGGCAGCTGAACTCAGCGTCTTCCCTGCTTGTTAGGGCCCAGCAGGCCACAGCGTCCTGATTCTTGTGTTTGTGCTTTGCAGAAGTGATGAAGGCCTCCCAGCAGGCCATTGAGCGCGGTGTCAAAGATTGCCTGTTTGTGGACTACAAGCGGAGGAGTGGCCATTTTGACGTGACCACAGTGGCATCAATAAAGGAGATCACAGAAAAGGTACCTGTGGCTTTAGCCTGTGGGTTGGACACCTGGTGGAGCCTGGGGATTGGACTCCTCCGAGCATGAGTCAGGGCCCTTTTCCCATGGTCCTCTGCCCTGGGCTTCCGGACCTTCCATGAGCTCACCTGGGACATGGGGTCCGAGTCCACCTGCTGCAGGGTTGCCCTTCTTGCTGTATGCGTTTCTGTCCTCGTAGCTAGCGAGCCAATCCCTTGGCCCGGGTGTAGGAGTTGCCCTGTGTATGTGCCGCCTCTCTGCTCCTGAGGCAGTCTGACAAGAGCTTTGAACTCGGGAGCAAGTTCAAAGGGCATCCCAGAACAGGTTCCCTGAATGTGTGTGCTAAACTTGCATGCACAGTGTCATGTGCGCCTTTCTCTGGGGACAGGGGGCACCCCTTCCTACAGGGCCCTGGCTCTGAAAGGGCTAAGAGGTGATGCTGTGTCTCTGGGTGCTTTTGAATGTCCCAGTGTCCCAGCGTCCCTTTGCCAGGCAGCATGAACGGGGGCATCTGTGGGTATGTGGGTTAGGTGACTGCTTGTGGGTCTGAGGACACGGTGGCCCCTTGGGCACCATTCCTCCAGGCTGCATGGTGGCCTGGCTGGGCTTTGGTTCCCTGCTCTGTTAGAGGAAGGCACTGGCACCTCGCAACTGTGAGTACATGCTACCCAGCTGAAGCCAAAGAGCTCTGGCCACGGGAGTCCTCTTCCGTGGAGCTTTTGGTGGCCATGGAGAGCCACCGGCAGAGCTCCTGTGGCCCTTCTTTATCTCACACTCCACCTGGAGGCACAGGGGACCCAGGGGGCATATTTCAGTAATAGCCCCAGGAAGGTACACGCTCCATTCCCCTCCCTGCAGCCCTGAGAGAGTCCGGCTCTTCCTTTGCTTAGTCTCGCAGAAACAAGGCTTTTGAGACTGGCTGGGTTAGGACCTTACCTGTGTCCCTGTATCTGGGCAGAGGCTGGAAAGGAAGTATGGAGTTGGGTCGGCCAGACTCCACTCGGCCCTGGCCCTGTCCTCAACCATCATCCCAGCTAAGGTCTTGTACGGAGATTTCCTGGGTCAGGTTCCCTCAGTTCCTTGTGTGGGGTCCTCATGAAACATGGGTGCTGCCTGATGTGTGGAGTGGGGCAGGGCTGTGTGACGGGAGGGTCCTGCCCTGGGTGCTCATTGCACCCCTCGCCCCCAGAACCGGCACTGTCTCCTGGACGTCGCCCCCCATGCCATCGAGCGGCTGCACCATGTGCACATCTACCCCATCGTCATCTTCCTCCGTTACAAGAGCGCCAAACACGTCAAGTAGGCCACTGGCTCCCTTGGGTCACCTGGGGCCTTGCTGGAGAGGGGGCAGTGGCTCCAGTGGGGGCGGGTGTTGGGGTGGGATGGAGGAATGAGAAATGGTTCTGTGGACAGCACATGTAGGAAACGACCCTCGCCTCCTACCCAGTCCCATGTTCAGAGGGAGGTGGGGTTAACCACACACAGCCCTCTGTCCCTACTGCCCTTTTGCCCTGTTTGGTGCCACCACAGTTCCTTGAGCAAGGCCATCTTGGCCTGTGTGTCTCCCTCCCGCCCTCTGTGGGCAGGTGCTCTGAAGGCTGAGGAGCTGGGTGACCTGGCCTACGTCCCACTCAGCCATGAGCTTGCTTGTTGCTGGGATGGGCTTTCACTTTTACTGAGCTTCCACACTGCCTGGGCTAACTGCTTGCCTAGGCCCCTCTCCGTTTCACCTTTCTGTGCTGCCGAGCTTCTGTACCCGTGCTTGGGGTCAGCTGAGGCATCTGCTCTGTGCACCCGTTCTACCCAGAGCCTCCCGTGCAGCCTGCAGGCTTTTGCTGTGCTCAGTGGAGGGAGTGCACGGGACTTCCTAACACAGCCCACCCCGGCTAGAGGAAGTCCCTGCTACCCTGGCCTAGGAGAGGCTCGAGACTCAACCTGGTTCCCTGGCTGTCCTGACAGGGAGCAGAGAGACCCCATCTACCTGAGGGACAAAGTGACTCAGAGGCATTCCAAAGAGCAGTTTGAGACAGCTCAGAAGATTGAGCAGGAGTACGGCAGGTACTTCACAGGTAGGTGTGTGTGGGCCTGGAGAGGGGAGCAGACAGCAGGGAAGGAAGCAGAGGCTTTCCAAAGCCAGCTTGCTTAGAATTGGTAACAGCCACGCTTCCTGGATGCCTGTGAATGCTGTTGTAAGCGCTTTCTTCGCAAGTGAGATGCTCAGATTGCAGGCCCAGGTCAGTGTCAGTGTCAGGATTTTTACAGGTGGAAATGGTAAGCTCACTATGTTTGGGCTCAGGTCATGATCTGGCCTTGTCTACTCCAAATTTTACATTTTTAGTGTCCCTGTTCGGGTCAGGAACCGTAGAGGCAAGCTGGCAGTGTGGGCAGCAGTGGCAACTGTGGCCATCTGTCCCCAGCACCCTCCAGGGTACCATAGGCCTGCTTTGGTGATTTGGTGAAGAAAAGCTGCAGCCTGTGTGCTCATATGCATGTGCTCATTTGGGTGTGCATGCCTGTGTGTGGTGTGTATGTTTGCACGTGTGCATGCATGGGTGTGTGCATGCATGTGGGTATTTTAATTATCAGTTCATCACAGACTCATACTTTAGCCAAATACATGAACAATTTCTAGAGAAGTGAAATTTCACACCTCCAAAACTTACAAAAGAGCACCTCTGTTTTTTTTATTAGATTGAACAGACATAAAATTCCACTGTCCCTTTTCTGTCATAGTCTCTAAACACTCCCTGTCAGTGTTATCCCATGAACAATTTCTAGAGAAGTGAAATTTCACACCTCCAAAACTTACAAAAGAGCACCTCTGGTTTTTTTATTAGATTGAACAGACATAAAATTCCACTGTCCCTTTTCTGTCATAGTCTCTAAACACTCCCTGTCAGTGTTATCCTGGTGGGGGTGGGCAGTTTCTGTGTGAGCAGTCCACTCACCAGGGGCAGCTACCTTCTCTTTTTCTTCCCCACTTTCTGGCTGGTGAAGGAGAGTCGGATGGGGACAGGGCAGGAGCGCCAAATAGCTGGAGGCAGATAGCCAGACAGTAGGAAATGTGCAGGCTGCATGTATTTGCCTCACACCTGAGGACTTCCTTAGAGCTGGATGACATGAATGTGTTCTTGGGGGTTCTTTTGCAGGGGTCGTCCAAGGAGGAGCCCTGTCAAGCATCTGCACTCAGATCCTGGCAGTGGTCAACCAAGAACAGAACAAAGTCCTTTGGGTTCCTGCCTGCCCACTCTAGGAGGACGCGGTGCTGTGCAGTGGCTACAGCTGCCCGGCCAGTGTGAGCACCTGGCTCAGCTCTTTCCCGGTGGCTTAGAACAGAGGTCTGTCTGTGGGCCAACATGTAGGGGAAGGATCCAAAGCCAGGACTTCAGAAGCACCTCCTTGGTAGACCGAGGACCACAGCCCACAGCATCCAGGCCCAGCCAGCAGACTCTGGGCCTCTCACACGTGTGCTTTAAGACAAAACAATACAGAAAACACAAAGACTTTGGCTAGAGTGGTTCAACACCCAGCTTTCTTTAGCCAGCCAATCAGAGATGCTGCAAAGAGAACCTTTCCGATCACAAGTTTACAAGCCTTTTCTAAGTATTTGGTGGTTTATGTTTACTTGCTCGGCTCCATGTGGTTGGGGCCTTAGCCCCTAACCGCTGTGTCAGCACCCCTGTTGCTATGGTGTTGATTTTGCTTCTGTCTTCAGCAAAATGACCCTGGAACCTCATCGTGGCTACTTTGCTTCGGTAGGTTCTTGTCAGTGGGACCAGAGCTTTGACACACTTCCTGCTCCTCGGTGGCACCTCTCCTGGAAGGACATGGCGACAGCAGATGCTTAGGCACCAGTGGTGGCAGAACCAGTGCCTGCGTGGGGCGACTTGCCAGCTGCAGTGTTTTCCTCCAGCACTGGGGAAGGCAGCTCTGGTGATCTGACAAACTCATCTCTCAGCCTTTCTCTGCTGCCTTCCGCAGCCTCTTGTTTCTTCGCCATCTGCGTTTATTATTTAAGCACGATGTCTGCTCTGCCAGAGCTCCATGCATGCACAGTGACACAGTTGGGTTCTGGGCAGAGTATTCAGGTGGAACAGATGTGTTAGGTTCTGTGAGTCATGACAACCTTTATCAGTGCGGTGTTGCAGGGTAATTTTTAAACTTGATAGAGCGTGTCAGGCACATCACTGCTTTTTGATATGTACACGTTCAAGTTTCAGACTTTGAATCGAGAACTTTTAGGGGAATGTAAAGGTTGTCACTACAAAAATCTAGTAAGAAAAACCAGATCTTTTTAATCCTGGTTACAGCATTCACGGCATGAACCTTACTTACTCCATGAGGATGTCATCGTTCTGGGGCTATTTTTTCATTTTTTTCCTTTTGCACTTCTGATGCTGGATATGTCTGGCTGAGGATTTGATGTGGTTCCTCCTAAACTGTGCGTCCTGTTCACAATAGGTACTGTACCAGGCTCTGTGTAAGTGTCATCAGGGTAGGACCTATATTTTAATACTGTTCCTAACATTTCATTTTATTAGCAAGAAATCTTTGATTTCATTTTATTCTTTGTAATTCTAGACACTAGTTTGTAGTTTAGCCATTACTGACATTTTTTAAAAAGGGATCTATTTTCTTGCACAGTTGTTCAAAAAAGAGGCAAGTTTCAGTCCTCAGTGCTGTCCTTTGTTCTACAGGTACAAGTTTTCTAGCTGGGACAACTGAGAAACACCGTAGGCTCTTCTGGAGGTATTACACACCATCTGGGTGCGGGGCTGCTTTTCTAAGTCACAGACTGTTGGACTGTGGTGGTACGGTGGGCACAGGCAGGTACTGACCCCATAGACGGGGACTTTCTGTACTAAAATGTTACTTTGTACCCAAAGTTAAACAGACTTTAGTACAATGAATAAAGGTCAATTTCAGTAAGCTGGTGTGTATGAAGATACGTGAATTTCAGTCGTTTTCCACATCTTCCTGCTCCCTCAGCTTCCCTTC
Source organism: Galeopterus variegatus (assembly GCF_000696425.1). Classification (NCBI taxonomy): domain Eukaryota; kingdom Metazoa; phylum Chordata; class Mammalia; order Dermoptera; family Cynocephalidae; genus Galeopterus; species Galeopterus variegatus. Next base: position 29,094 of record NW_007732430.1, on the reverse strand, counting down.
ATTTCTACATTTGAGACAGCTCTTCTCGGCAGCATGTAGCTGGGATTGGCTGATGCATGGGGTTCTTTCCAGCTCTTGTGATAACGAGTCCCTGTTTCCTGCTGCCTTGGCCTCTCTCCGATTCCTCCTTTCCTGCCCTCCTGTCTGTCTGTCCATCCAGAGGTGTGTGGGGTGGTGGTTGCAGCCAGGCGGCTGACCTGTGGTTGACTTGGGGCTTGCGCTCAGGTCCTCACCCTCCCAGTCAGGTCTGCAAGGTTGGGCTGGGCCGTGACAAGCAAAGGGGATTGATCCAAGTGCTCTGTGGGTCTCCTAAATTCTGTGTCAGTTCCCTCTCTGAGGCCCCAGTTGGGGAGGGTGCCGCCTGGAGGGGACTGTGTTGTGGGACCTCCCAGCATCACACTGTGCAGTCACCCTGCATTGCAGGCCTCCTGGAGCAGCTTGCTGGGGCCTGAAGTCTGCGTTCCAGGGTGGGAGGAAAGAAAGCTGGGCACGGTTGGGGGGCTGTCATGTGGCAGCAGGAAGCCAGGTCTGAGGCCTGGGCAGAGCAGAGCCGTCCTCTGCCCCTTCTGCTTGGATGGGCTTGAGGGCAGAGTGTTCTGCAAAAGCTGCATGCTGGGGTTGTGGCCGGGCCAGAGGGGGAAGCCTCGATGTGTGTGCTTCCCTGGTCCTTTCCTGCTGGAGAAAGTTCCTCCATGGCCCTGCAGTCTTCACCTCCCTTGTGCACACAGGGATCACAGAGCTCTGGCAGTTGAGGAGTAGGACCCAGGGCCCGGTCTTCACTTGGCCACATGCTCACAGCCCCAGGGCCTGCTTGCACCTCCTTGACAGCCCAGCCCAGAGCCATCTTCAGAGGGGCAGCTGCTCCGTGGACTTTTAAGTCACCACCTGGCATATAGGGGCAGCAGGCACATGGGAGGAGGGGTGGCTGCTTATTTCAGGAACTCTTTCTTTTAAAGAGCTCAATTATGATGCCAAAACCTTAATAGTTTGCACCTCTGATTTTATTGTTTTCTTTAGACTTTTCTGTATTTTACAAGTTTTCTACAGTCAACATGGTTTTCTTCTATAATTACATGTGGAAAAACACTTAGCTTGTTTAAAATAGAAGCCAGTGAAGTCACTGAGATCCAGACCATCTGCTCCTGGACACCGTGAGAGGCCTTGGAGGGCAGCCCTGGATACACCACTGCATAGCACTGAGGGGTCCCTGCCCTTATGAGCCTCGTCTGCAAACCACCGCTGGACCATGCTGGGAGCAGGGGCTGTGGGTGAGGCGCAGCCAAGTGGGTGTCTGCCTTAGAAGCCCTTGCATGTCCCTACCCAGTTGAATTCCCCACCTTCTCCACCCCAGTGAGCACTGACTGGCCTGACTTATAGTATAATAATTTCCTTGTTTTTCTGTATAATTTTACCCCCAATGGAGCTCTCTTCAAACAGTACATTGTTCACTTTGAAAACAGTGGGCATCAGGGACAAACACAGCTGTGCAGGGAAAACACAACATTGGTGCTACTGGATGAAGTCCGCCAGAGAAGGTAATGTGATCTCCAGGTCAGAGTGGACCTCAGCTTCCCCAGGAACTTCCAGGAGCCCCTTCTGGGGACGTCACTGAACAAGGGGCCGCCACAGTCAGGGCACGTGGCAGTGCTGTCCACAGACCAGGTCCTGATGTCTGGCGGAAGTATGATCAGAGGGCAGGGCTGGTGTTTTCTGTTTTTACATTCACCAGAACCAACCTCTGGATTTCAGAGGTAAGTCAAAGCTGAACACTTGTGCAGGATGAAGTGAGAACCTCCAGCTGATCAGGAGAGCAGGAGGTTCGTCCACTCACGTCAAGATGAGCCTAGCAGAAGTAAGCGTGTGGGCAGGATCACCTTGACATCCTGTCCTCAGCTGAGCCACTTGGAAGCCACAGGGATCTTGGCGCCAGTAACTCCCAGCATTCCTGTCTTGAGTCTCCAAAGCAGACCCATTGCCCTCTCAATCTGGTGCCAGTTCTCACCTTGGCACCTCTCCTCCATTTTCCTGAGAATGTCCCTGGAATGGTCTTGATTTCTTCCTTTGATTTTCCTTTTCTTCTCTACTTTGACAGATCTCCTCTTTTCTGTGAAGAAACAGAGAGGAGAAAAGGTTAACCCCAGATATGAATGATTTCCCCACAGGAGGGTGACTGGTTTTCCTTCTCCTAGCATTGCTTTCTGGAAAATGTCTGGATTGAGAAAAAATTAGCAAAGGCTGTGTCCATCCTTGTGTGTGGACGGGAAGGTCTGGGTCAGGAGGCCTGGGAGTGGACACACAGACCCTGAGAGCCAAACAGCCAGGACTGTGCCAGCCCCCGTGGGGCATCTCCCCTCCTCTCTGGAGCCGCAGTTACTCCTGTGTTCAATCTTTACTTTTTGATGGTTGTCCAGTACAGGGATCAAACCCAGGACCTTGGTGTTACCAGCACCATGCTCTAACCAACTGAGCTAACCAGCCAGCCCAGTTCACTCAACTTTTATCTTCCAATCCCTAGATCTTGATCTTGCATGTTAGAGGCTCTAACCTCAGAAGTCTGGCAATCCTTGGGCATCTATTAAGGATTAAGCATGGGAGATTTAAAAGTCCTCCCTAGATCTTGATCTTGCATGTTAGAGGCTCTAACCTCAGAAGTCTGGCAATCCTTGGGCGTCTATTAAGGATTAAGCATGGGAGATTTAAAAGTCCAAACCAAATGGTAGGAGTGTAGTCTTTGAGTTTCGCTGGAGGATGGCTGGGTTGGGCTGTTCGTTGGGGACTCTCTTTAGGCTTTCTTCGGGGGTTTGTCAGATTCCCCAAAGGAATACTTCCTCTTCTGACTGGAGGAGTCAACCTGTCAGCATCCACGCTCCAGGTGGGGAGGAAGGCTCGGGTTCCTTGGTTCAGCACTCCACGTGGCAACGTGCAGTCATATCCTCCTCCTGTTTTCAGCATGGCACCACTTATCTGATCTGTGCTGGATCCCCCAGTCTAGAAATCTTCCTACACTCTCTAGGGAATAAGCCTTCTGGCTTCTGCCGGGTTGAGGGAGAGGCCATAGCCTGGTAGCTTGGAATCTAGAAATCTGTTTCTCACCCATTCCTCATTTAAGCTACCCCTTATCCACAGGTTCTAGAAGCAACAAAGCCACAGCTCCTCGTATTTAAAGATTAGTAGCATTTTCCTCTGCTGGTTTTGGATGTGGTATTCTCAGGTCTGCTAAGTTATTTGCCACTGCTCTCTCTGCTTTTCAGCTTCTAAAATGATTTTGTGGTGGTTACCTTTCTGCTCTCCCTGTATTTCTACAGTTATGTCTTTTTCAAAGAAATCCTTTCCCACTGTCTCTGTTTTTAATGGTGTTTTAAGAGAGGAGAAAATAAGCTTATGTATCCATCTGCTTTCTTAACCCAGAAGGAAGGTTGATACCTTTTTGTATTTCTTTACTGTATATTATGTTACTATCATTTTGGGGATCTTGGAGGGACTAAAATACATGCCTTGTTCCTTTCAACAGCAGCATCCCCTTCCAGTCTGTGGATGTGTCAGCCAGGCTTTCGATAGAGAAGCAGAACCTGTAGAAATCAGGATCACACACACACACACACACACAATGTATATACATAATACATACCCATAAATGTATATACATAATATATACATAAATGTATATATAAGCTACAAGGAATTGGCTTCTGTGATGGTGGGTTCTGGCTAAGCAAGTCCAAAGTCCACAGGGCTGGTAGTGAAGACAGGAAGACCACAGGCACTGGCCGACACTGCTGTCCACAGGTCGGGGAGGGAAGAGCTCGAGCAGAATGGAACCCCACGGTCACGGCTGATACTGCTGTCCACAGGTGCAGCTTCTTATTTGGCATAATAGATGGATTCTGTCATGCTCTCGATATTGCTGGTATGAACAGGAGGTCAAGAGTTACCACTTACAGCCCACCTACCGGGTCAGCAAACATTGGTTCATTCTCCACTGTGCACAGGAAGGGAGCTCAGGGGGAGCTGACTGCGAGGGATGTGTCAGTGTGCACCTGTGTTCCTGAGACGCTCTTCGGCAGCCCTGCTGGATCTACAATGGCCAATGCTGATCAGGTACCAAGAGGTTTAAAGCCTCTATGCTGGAACTATCCACAAGCAGGAACTGACAGACTCACTCTCTTGATCACTCCCAACTCTGTCCCAACTCTTGATAGGGTCATTGTGCAGCCTTCGGTGGGATCTGTCATGTTGGGCATCATTATGTCATTCTAGTTCTCAGAGAAGGAACTAGCTGAGCAGATAGAGATAGCCGCCACACATCCCAGATGACCACAGCTAGCACAGCGGGGGGTGCCCAGACCAATGTCTGGATGAGACAATCGCTATCCCTGCAGTGGCCATGGAGATTCAGCCATTCCTGGCTGCAGCAGAACAGGTTAAGAAGGCTCCCAGAAGCCTTGACTTGTACCCAGTTGTCATCAGGCACCCAACAGTAAGGTATGAAACTCTCACCCACAAGGTTCCCCAGTCATTCCACAGCAGACAATTGGTGGAACGAGACACAGCCATCACCATATGCTGGGCTCAAAGCCCCAGAAAGGACACTAGGAGCAGCAGCCATGACACCATGCCTGTCTCTGCATCAGCTCACAGCATCAGGTATGTGGGCTCTGACATGGAGACTTCTCCCGGGATATACTTCATGCCCTTAAGCTTGTTGAGATAGTCAGATATGACAATGACCCAGTCTGCGGGACAGGAAAATGCAGGGATGAAAAAAAGCCAGGAGCCCACAGTGGGGATAGGCGTCTCCGTGTGGGTGAGTGCACCCGTCTGTGGGAAGGGCTGGCAGAAAAAGGATGACCCCCCAGGACTGGGTGGAGGCCTGACTTTCCTATTGCAGGAAAGGACATCGCAGGTCACACGTCAGTGATGGGTGGGGGTAGGGTGATAAAAGATTTCAGGATTTCTGTGGACAGAACTGACAGTGCCTGCTTGGCTTAGGAGACCTCTCTAGAAGGATTTGGTGACCAGATCTTCCTGGAGCTTTTTTTTTTTCTTCAAAAGTAGAAAAGATATAAAAATGTATAAACTGGGACATCTTGGTCTTGTCCCACCCCACATCCCCAAAAGAGAACACATTTTTATTGATTTCTTTATTCCTACTGCTTCTTTCTGTAGATACCAGCTAAATCATGTATGAATTCCTATCCCCTTTCTCACCCAAAAGGTAGCATACACAGTATTCTGTGTCTTAATTTCATTTTTCATATAATAGAAACTACAGGTGGAGTGACTCTGTATTGCAGTCACTACTGTGGTGGCAGATGGAGCTGTTAGAATTGAGACAAAGTGTAGAGAGCAACCAGGCAAAGTGGCACAGGGATTCAGAGCCTGTCACAAGGAGCTTGTTTCCCTGGCAGAGGAGGTGCTACTGAAATGCTAAATAGCCCCTCAGAGAAGGCCAGAGAAGACTTGCATGTGTATGGGTGGGAGCTGGGTATCCCTGGGGATGTGTGAGGTACTAGCATTTCTTGTTTTATTTTAGGCAGTTGAAAACAGGGAATGTGATTTAAAAATATATATTTTTAAAGCTGTTTTAACGTAGAACCAGACTCGAAGCGCTGCTTTGCGCCCACCCTGTGGGGTTGGGGATAAGAAAAGATTCCTCTTCTGCTCTGGGAATTGTTCGTAGTCATTTCTGTGCATGAGATAGTCAGCATAAATCCTGGGGTTTCAGCAGGTGGAGAGTTTGGGCTGGAATTGGACAAGGGAGAGTGCCCATCTGGCCTCACCCCCTCGATGCTTACATAATGTTCTGAGCCTGATGTGTCGGGTGAGACCTTGAGACAGGGAGGGAGAAGCTGGGAGGAAGGGACACCTAGTGTTCTTCAAGGGTCCTGGGAAATGAGGGAAAGAGTGTGCAACAGAGGGTCAGCCCTGTTCCCAGATACTTCTCGGGATTCACAGACAGGCAGAGAGCCAGGCTGGAATGTGCTTCCTGCGGCAGGTCGAGCCTTCACTGGTTGTGCCCAGCTCCTCAGTGCTGGAAGAACTGGTTGAATCCCTTCGGTCAACCGAGTTCATGGGAACCGAGTTTAGCTTCTCTCGCTCTTCTGCTTGTGGGGGACGTTGTCCTTTGAGTGCAAGCAACAGAGAAGACCTACTCACACTGCCTTAACCCATCAGGAAATGTATGCCCTCACATCTGAGCAGTGCAGAGGTCAAGCTGGGCACTGCCCTCCTCTGTGGGGTGCCTTCCCCCTCAGCCTCCTGGAAGAGGGTCTGTGGCAGCAGTTCCAGCCATCACATCCAAACCTGACAGTGTTCAGGGCTGCACTGTCCAAAATGGGAGTCTCTGGCCACAGGAGGCTATTTACCTGTATATGGATCCAAATGAAGTGGAATGTAAACTTCCAGTTTCTCAGTCACATTAAGCTCATCCCACGTGCTCTGCAGTCACCTGTGGCTAGTGGCAGAAGAAGAGGGCTGGCTGCTCTGGTGTCTCCTTAGGAACACGAGAACCTTATCCAGAGTCCCCCAGCATGGTCACCTCTTATCAACCACGATTGGGTCTTTTGTCTGTGCCCAAACTAGTGGCTCAGAAAGCGTGGTCCCTGGACCCCTTGGGCACCTGTTAGAAATGCAGGGTCTTGAGCTTCTCCTTACGTCTGCTGCATTAGGAACTCTAAGGGTGGGGTCAGGCATCTGTGACTTAACAGTCCTCCAGGTTTGAGATGGGCCAGCCTAACCTGATCCCTGGTAAGGGACCTAGAATGTCTGAGATGGGCTCGGACCAGTCCCTTGGGTGGAATGACTGGTGGGGTCAGCCATGGGACCACTCCACACTGTCTGTATCTGTGAAATGAAGTGGTCAGACTAAATGATCATCAAGGCCACGTGGATCTCCCACATGCTGTGATCTGGCATTGTTTTGTTTTCATGAGTTCTGAAAAATAATGTAGCTTGGCTGTGGAAGAAACGTGCTGTCATTTCTAGTAGAGCAGAGGGCATGAAGTCCTCACTTCATCCTCTGCCTTTGTCAAAGGCTGAGAAAGATTCCAGGTCCAGGGGCACTGGTGCTCTGTGCCTTTCCTCTCTCGCTGGGGAGAGGGTGTTGCAGAGAATGACCTCACCGTAACTGTCACGCTGGACCATCCAGCACTGCGGAGCTGGCGGGAGGTGGCTGAGCAGCCCGGCAGCTGACCGGGCAGGCCCCCTGCACCCCTCCACGTCCTGGCTGCCTTTCTCCCCCAGGTTTGAGGCCATCCACCACGAGCTGAACAAGGCCACGGCCCAGAACAAGGACCTGCAGTGGGAGATGGAGCTGCTGCAGTCGGAGCTGACGGAGCTGAGGACTATGCAGGTGAAAACCGAGAAGGAGTCGGAGAAGTACAAAGAAGAGCGCGATGCCGTGTACAGCGAGTACAAGCTCATCATGAGCGAGCGCGACCAGGTCATCTCCGAGCTGGACAAGCTGCAGACCGAGGTGGAGCTGGCCGAGTCCAAGCTCAAGAGCAGCACGTGTGAGAAGAAGGCGGCCAGCGAGGGGGTGGAGGCGCTGCGGCAGGTAGGCGGGCGGGCGGGCGCAGCCAGCCTCGTGGCAGGTGGTGAGGGGCAGGGGCTGCGGGTGGCCGGGGTGTGGATGAGAAGCCTGCTGTGAGTGGGAGTGAAGCGGTTCCCCTTTAGGCCTAAGTGCTCGCTGGCTTATCGGACACCCCCCAGGTAACTCCCAAGCTCGTGCTCAGCGCCCAGCTTTATTCTGGGCTCCTGGGGACAAGGGGGAGGTCCAGCCACAGTCCCAGACATCTGGAGGTTACCTTCCAGGAAGAGAGTCAGATGACACACGCAGACACTCCCACACCCAAGCTCACGGTTAAGTCGTTGTACGTCAGTCTCGTGCTGAAAGTCAGTGATATCTCAAGGCTTTGTTCAATGTGAAGCAAGATCCCGAGGCCACATTCCCCAAACCATGGGTACGTTCGGCCTCGTCAGTCTGGAAGAGCCCCCTCAGGGGCTCTGTTCCTTCAACCACGTGCATCTCACCCAGTCTGCTCTTTAACAGGGTGGTCTGGGCTCCTGCTGGGAAGATGTGCTACAAGCTGAGCCCCAGGCCCTTCTCCTAAAGCCTTGCTCCCTGGGGGCCGTGCCTACAGGGTCGGGGACTGCTGTGCTCAGTCGCATGGGAACTGGGCCACTCAGCTTGGCTCCTGAGTGATCAGTGTGGATTCTCTGCATCCTCTTCGTCCAGCCACCTCCACCTCATCCTGGATGTGATGGTGGCTCACCCCCGAGTCCAGGCATGCCCTGCCGGGGCTTGGACAGGCCGTGGACATTCCCTTTCCATCCTGTGGGTCAGTATTGTAGCTCCGATTAGAGCTCCTAGACTCGATCTTCGCAGATTTCTTTTCTGTCAAGATAGTTGTCTATTGATGCGACTCTATTCTTCTGCTTTTCTGTGTGGGTCAGTGAGAATGCAGATTTTGAAAGTAGGAGAAGCGAGAAGCAAGGTGGTAAAGGTCAGACCAATTGGCAGGGATGGTGTGCACTGGATTATGACAACCAGATGCTTGTCAGGAATTGGCTCATGTTATTATGAAGGCTGAGGTTGCCTGCAAACTGGAAGGTGGTATGTGGCTCAGTGCAAACAGAAGCCTCAGAAGCAGGGAAGCTGATGGTGAGCTTCTCAATCCAAGCCAAAGGCCTGAGATTTGGGGTTGCCACTGGTGTAAGTCCTGGAATCCCAAGGCTCAAGAGTCTTGAGTTCAGATGCCCACGGACAGGTGGGAAGACTGTGTCCGAGCTGCAGTGGATGGTGAGAGATGCTCGCCTTTCCCTCCGTTCTTGTTCTCTCGGGGCCACTCGTGGATTGGATGGTGCCCGCCCATAGAGAGGGCAGGTCCTTCCCACCTGGTCCACTCAGGCCCATGTACTAATCTCTCCTGGAGACACCCTCACAGACACCCACAAAGATTGCTTTGCCAGGTTTCTGTGTATTCCTCCATCGAATGAAGTTGACACCTAAAATTAACCATCACACGTGGGCTTCGGGATCAGTTAGAGTCCACATCTCAGACCGTCACTCACTGGTGTGTGCTGTGGACACAGAGAGTAACCTCGACTAGGTTTTCTCCACGATCTGCAAAATGAAGATAACAATATCCTCCCTGTGGGGATTGGATGGGATAACGGATGAAAAGTATTTCAAACACTGCTGGGCATGAAGTCAGTGCCACCGGCGGTTGTCATTTGGGAGCCTGGAGTCATGGGGCTGAGGAGCGAGGGCTCTGGATCCAGGCTGCCTGGGCTCTGCTCCCATCTCAGCTAACTGTGCGAGTCTGAGTCCACTACCTCCCTTCCCTGGGCCTCAGTTTCTCACCTGTCGATGGGGACGATAGTGCTGCACCCACCTGTGGGGTTGGTGTGAAGGTTAAATGAATGCCTGGGACATCCATGTCAGTTGCAGTCGTGGGGGTGGGTCGTGGACTGTGAACCCTGAAACCCCCTTCTCGGGTGCTCATTGAGTCTTGTCAGCCACTGTCCGTGGCTGCTCAGTCCTGCAGGGATAATTTCCCCACAGTAGTTAAGGGTGAGTCCAGAAGGGGCACCAGGCGCGTCCAAAGGAAGCCTCGCTTCTCAGCGATTCGCTACGTCGGCGAGTCAGCCCCCACAGTCACGTTCACAAAGTGGGTGGCTGCTGTGAGCTCCTGTGGCTCCACCAGGGACCTCGGAGGGTTAGGCCAGGCCTCCGGTGGAGACACGGACAGGGACGGGTGTAAAACCACCGTGGATTAGTTTCTTTTTCTGGAACATTTCACTGAGGTGCTTTCCCCCTAGATGGCTGGATTGCTTTCTTCCTAGAGACAGATTTGGATGTGGGTACGAGTGGTGGCAGCTGCTCTTTCCTAAGAACAAGGCACGGGGTTTCCCTCAGGACACGTTTGCTCTGGGGACGGGTGAGGACGGACTGGTGGGGTAGGCAGCGAGGCCCGGGACTTACCTCCATCCTGTCACCCTCTTGTCAGCTGGGAGCTGGCAGCCACACCTGGGCTGGCTGGGCAGGCCCCTCAGGCAGTTGGATGGCTTGGAAATGGCAGCTGTGCAGAGGAGAGGACGAGGACACGGCCCCTGGGCCCGGGCTTTGAAGCCAGCTGCCCTGGTCCTTAGGAGCTTCTCTGGGTTGCCCGTGCACCTTCCTCCTCAGCCTGTGTCTTCCACTCTTCTCGGGGCTCTGGTTGGCCAGTCCTGTCCCATGTGCCAGGCCCAAGGGTTGGCTGACAGATGGTATGTCCTGACCAGGCAAGGATGCAAGGAATAGGTCCCAAACCATTCCCTCCCGGAGGTGACAAAGCCAGACTGGGGAGAGAGAGGGTGTCTTCAGGGTCCAGAGCTAGGGCTGGGTTAGTGGGGGGTCAAGTGCTTGATGCTGGAGCCAGAGAGCCTGGCCTCGGGGGTCAGTTCCACCTCCTACTCTCTGGAGCTCAGTGATCTCATCTGTGACAGGGGGATGCTACCAGGACCTACCTTGTTAGGGTTATGTTGAGTAGCTAATGTTTTGTTTTCATGTTTAAGAAAAACTTTTAATCTGTAGCTACTTGATAATGTATGTGTTTATGAGCAAAAATTGAAGTATTTACTTTTCTCTCTACTTGATCCTTCCAGGATTTTGAAACTATTCGTCAGTATTCTTATTATATGGCAATATTGTTATTTACGTAAGTTCAATAAGAATCTGTTCTTCTTGTAACAGGACACAATTGGAGACACTGGTTATTTTACCAAAGCTTTAACTGGAATGTCGTATATGACCAGACTCCTGCTTTAAGAATTTGAGGCTGACATTTTTACAGAGCCAATAAAAAGCTCCTTGGAAAAACTGGCCTGATAACTTGTCTACGTGATTGCAAGGTTCCTGGCCTTGAGGTAGGTACAGAATATAACTTCCTGACAGGCACGAACCTTGATATTTTGGAGACCTCCAGAAGAGAGGAATTAATTCGACTTGTATGGGTAATCAGAGAGTGAGTCAAATTCTTGGCTTGGCTTCCTAAGTCCCAAGAGAATTTTGTAGGGCTAAGCTGAGATTCCTTATAAAAGTCCCAGCAATGCCAACTCGAAGAGAGTGTATATGATAAATCATTATTCTTGCTGAACTTTATGTAAATAATCTGGCCAGAAACTAAACTTATTTTGCAAATATCCTAGTCTTCTCATAAATATCTTTGGTAAAAACAGGCAACTTGCAGAGAAGACAGTTACATTTCAAAAGAAAACTATAGTGCATCTGTTACTAGATTCTAGTACTGTCTTTTAATCTATTGGTAAAGTTTGTATCCTCTAGGCTCCAGCAGCTGCCCATCAAGATGATGGTGCCACGAGGATTCCAACCTGTCTCCTCCCATGAGGAACTGAGTCCCTATAAATCACTTGATCAGTCAGCGAGAGATCTTTACACCTCCGGCAGGTAGGCAGGGACACACCCATGGCCAGCAGGAAGGAGGTTCAGAATAGAGACCTTCAGCTCTTTTCTCCTTAAGAATAAGGAGGATGGAATCTCTCAGGGGGAATGAGACAGGCTAGGGCTAGGCCTGTGAACCAATCCAACTCCGTTTTCCCCACAGGGACATTTTGTTACTTTCCCACTCCTCAGTCATGAGAACCCCAGGGCATGTGATTATCCCATGGCCCTGATAAAAGTGACCGAAAGAGGCCAATTGGGTATAACTGCTCTGATGAAATAAACTGAGATAAGAGGAGAAAACATATTTACGGAGTTCCAAAACCTCTTCCACGAGGCTTGTTAAAGTACAACTGTTCACTTTGTTTAAAACTTATCATTATCTACCCATTCTTTCTTTTCCCAAAATTGTAAAAATTAAGTTACAGATTAACCGTAAGTCCCATTTAGGAGCTACACACATGATGCTCCCGGAACTGACCTCCCTTGCAACCACTATAAAAATACCAGAAATCATCAAAGCAAGATGCTGACATCAATTGAGGAACCGCTTGCCTTTAAAAAACCTTTCCCCAACTTCTACTAGGCAGCTAGCTGACTCCTGCATGTGCACAAAGCTTCAAGGTGACTGCTACAATGGCCCTCCTGGGGTGATGACAATGAGCAACACCAAAATCTTGGACCTACTGAGCAGGCGCAAGGAGCAAAGCCTTAACTGAGCATGCATCCATGACACAGCTAGGAAGAGCAGAATGGACCACCTCCAGAGGGCAGAATGATGCTACTGGCCTGCACTTCCTGCCCCCTCGCCCCCTTGCCCTATAAAGGATCCTGAACAGCTCCCCTGAGGGAGCTAGCTTCCCTATTGCTACCTCCCTTATGTGCAAGTCTGTCTTGTCTTTCAATAAAGTATAGCTTGCCTTACTGCTAGGTGCATTGTTCATTTCTATGACTTTGAGGCTCAAGAGCCTAATTTGATAACAGATCTTTATATGGTTTGTAAACACTTTGTTTTCTGCCACAAATGTGTTTCTGCCACATACATGTCCTGTTCAAAGACAGGATTGAGTGTGCACACGGATGTGCTAGCCCATGAATCAGCATACTACAGCCCATGAGGCAAATGTGGCCCACTGCTTGCTCTATGCAGAAACTGGTGTTGGAACTCAGACATGCTCTCACTTGTTCCATATTGACTGTTGCTGCTTTCATGCTACAAAGGCAAAGCTGAGTGATTGTAGCAGAGACTATATGGCCTGCAAAGCCTAAAGTATTTACTATCTGGCCCTTTCTAAAGTAAGTTTGCTGACCCCTGCTCTGGAGACAGGGTTTTCCAACTTGAGCATGCATCAGAGAGCTTGTTAAAGCACAGATCGCTAGTTATTCCCTGCCTCCAGAGCATCTGACTGAGGAGGTCTGGGCCTGAGAATTTGCATTTCTGACAAGTTCCCAGGTGAAACCAGTGCCCCAAAGAGGCATCAAGTTTCTTTGCTCCCATTCTCTGACATTCCTGAGGACTTCTGCAGCTTTTGCACATATTCAGTCTGAGGCTGTCCCCTTCCCTCTCTCCTCCTTTCTTGTTTGCCTTACAGATGACTTGGGAAGGTCTTTCTCCCCTACCCCTCCATTCCATTCACTGCTCTCATCCTGCAGCTATGGCACTTGGTGGTGTGGGGTGGGGTGAGGATTAATCCTTGTCATGGAGATTCCCCAGGTCAGTGCAGCTGATCAGTGCCCCTTAGTGAGTGCCACCTTAGGACCATACCAGGGCAGGAGGCTGGGCTTCCCCAGAGCATGGGTAGAGGGGGCATCTCTGAGCTGCCAGGCTGCCTGCCTTCCCTGGCCTGGGCTTTGTCACCTTCATCAGGCCTGGGCTAGGTGCCTAGTGGACAGGCCAGCAGTAGAGGAAGCAAGTGGTGTGGGGATGTCCAGCAGGCCTGAGGGCACAGGTCGACCTGGCTGGACAAAGCCAATGGTTTTGTTGCCTGGTTGGACTGAGTAGGAAGAGCCTCAAACTGCAGTGCAATTCTGAGACAATCTCAACCAGGCCTACGGGGAGGCCCCAAGCAAAATTCCTTAGAAGAGTCCTGCATTTGGCAGGAACGGGCCATGCTCCTTCCTCTGCTCTGTTTAGTCTCTGCCTGGTAATGGCCCAGGGTCATTGTAGCCTTGGGGTGCACGGGACAGTCACTGGAAGATGTCAGTCTGGGGGGAAATTTCTACCCACAGTGGGTTCTCTTGAGGGAGATCCACCCAAGCGGCACATCTCCAAGGCCACCATGACACGCTGATAAAATGAGGGGCAGGCAGATCAGTGGCTTTCGAGTTGTTCATCTTTGCACACAAGAAGCATTTCATAGCAAACAGTGGCTATTAGAACTGCCCAAGCAACCCATTTGCTGCTCTTTTGAATCCCTTATTACAGAGAAGTATCACACACATATATAACGTACACAAATTACAAGTGCACAGACAGCACTTTGTACAGTGGTTATTCTTATAACCAATGTTCCGGTCAGAGCTGAGCACTGCCCACCCCCACATCCCGCTGCAGCCCCCCTTCCATGTCCCATAGAGGCCCTTGGAGGGAGCTGCTAGTTCAACTCTAGTGTAGTTGCTTCTTTGCTTTCCTTAATAGTCTTCCCAACTAAGTTTGCTCTCTTCCTCCACTTATCATTTTTATTTTTATTTTTTCCATGGTAAATTTCTTAAGTTTATTTATTAATATTATTTTTACATTCTAAGATGATGTTGCAGAGCAGTTGGGGGAGGAGGAGAAGGGGAGGGGGAAGGAAATAGGATGGGAGGAGGAGGAAGGAGGGGGTGTGTGGTTGAGGCCCATGGCACCCCCCTCATTCCTGCAGGGGAGATGAGGGGGCTTCCAGTGGTGGCTCAGTTATTGCTGGGCTGGATGCAGATGTCGGGGGGTTGCGGCTAAAGCCCTCCACCCCACACCATCCCAGCTAGGGAGCCCAGTGTGCTTTCTGTGATGGCTCGGTGCTCATCGCTGGGCTGGTTGTGGGTGTTGGGGGACCTGGCTGAGGCCCCCAGCCCTACCCCATCCCTGGCTTGGGAGCCCAGGGGGCTTCCGGTCCTTTTAGGGTTTTTAGGTGTTCTTTGGTGATGTGAGACCTTTACTAGTTAGTACCAAACTTTGTCTCTGGTCTGTGGGTGTTTCTTTTTTCTTCCAATTCTGTGTTGGATTATTCGCTGTTCCCACCACTTAAACTGTTCTTTGGTGATGTGAGACCTTTACTAGTTAGTACCAAACTTTGTCTCTGGTCTGTGGGTATTTCTTTTTTCTTCCAATTCTGTGTTGGATTATTCGCTGTTCCCACCACTTAAACCTACACTGGAACTAATTTGCTGTCCTTTGCTTACTTCTAAAATGGGGGAACTTCCTGTGGGGACNTGTTCTTTGGTGATGTGAGACCTTTACTAGTTAGTACCAAACTTTGTCTCTGGTCTGTGGGTGTTTCTTTTTTCTTCCAATTCTGTGTTGGATTATTCGCTGTTCCCACCACTTAAACCTGCACTGGAACTAATTTGCTGTCCTTTGCTTACTTCTAAAATGGGGGAACTTCCTGTGGGGACCAGCACTTGAGCCTTATAGTTGAGCTAAATTGTTGCTTTGCTGCTGATTCCCTGGGGAAGGCTTTTTTGCAGCTCAGATTTTTATTGTTGACCTTGTATGTACTTGTGGGTTTTGTGAGATCTGGTACACTGGGGTTGTACAGAAACTCTGGTCTGGGCCTCAGTCTTTTCAGCAAACAGCTCCCCTGCAGTTCTATGTTCCCAACCAGTCTCCACTGAGTGGGCCTGTGCTGACTGCAGGGCAGATCAGCTGTCCATGCTGTGCCCCAGTGGCCTGTCTCCCCCCACCACCCATGCTCCAAACACTTCCCATGGGATGGGTCCTGTACTGGTCCCTTGTGATGACTCATCAGCCTCTGAGTGGCTCCTTTTTTCAGTTGTTCTGGCTCCTCCCTCCTGTGTGGGTCCACAGGATCCCTGTCAGTGGTCTTGCTGGCCTGGGGGCCACCAACGCCCTCTTCTCCCAGCCTCCAAGCAACTTCACTTGAAGGACACAGCCGTGGCTTTTGCCAGCTTCTGCTGCATGTGCTCACCAGGACCTTGAAGTGGCTGGGGCTTGAAATGGTGGGAGTGGTCCTTTCTCTCATCGTGGCTTCTCCCACCTTCATGCACTCTGCAGGTCTCTCTTCCTCTTCCCCTGAGCTCCAGCAGCCCCAGTTTGGCTGTCATTGCTTTTAATAGTTGTAAATTGATTGATTTGTGGGACAGAGTGAGGCTAGGGACTGTCTATTCTGCCATCTTGACTGGAAGCCCATTGATCTTTTTAAAAATTCAGTTTATAACGGTTTTCCTGAAAATTTGCCTTAAAAGGGGGTGGGGCAGTTTCTGAGAACACTAAAGCTCTTTTCCTTTCTAATGTTCTACAGCTTTGAGTTTTAAGTTCTGGCACTTTAGAAAAGTAAGAGTCAGGCACGTGGAAAGCCTGCCCATTTATGTGGAGAACTTCATTTTTATGATTCTGATGGGAATCAGCTCAGCGTGTGCCTCCCCGAGGCTGCTCGTGTCTGCTCAGGGTTTTCCTCTATCAGGCATATTCCGCTGCTCTGAATTCAGGTGGTGTGGATTACAAACATCCACAGGTAACTCAGAGATCTTTTAGAAGCCAGATCCAGAAATGTCAGTGCTTAAATGAAAGAAAACTGGAGATTATTCAGTCTGAGCCTTCCACATTAGCAATAAGGAAACAGGCTCACAGAATAAAGTGACATGCCCAAGGTCTCAGCACCCTTGAGGAGCATCTGCTTAGGAGAAGTCACCTCCCACCTCTGTGACACCAGTGTGGCTTCAGCGGGTAGAAGGGATGGCCCGTGAACCTCTCAAGGCTGTCATGCCCCCTCCTCGTCCCTTGTCAACACTTTTACCCCAAGACAAAGAGAGTGTAAAAGAGGTGAGATCCTTGGGAAGGCGAGTCTTTGTGGTCTCTAGGTGTTGAATTAGGGGTTCTCATCTAGTGTACGGCATGGCCACAGACAACCAAAGAGGTGAAGATCTATGAGACCTTGAGGAAGATACATACAGTAATGATGAGGACAGCTATATGGTCCTTACTATGTGCCAGCCACTTCTCTAAGGGCTTTATTATTATATATTACGTATTTATATATTAACTTACTGAGTCTTCATTCCAGCCCTATTTCACAGGCACTATCACCCCCCCTTTACAGATGGGAAGATAGGTACAGAGAAGTTGAGAAACTTGCCTAAGGTCATACAGCTAAGCAGTGGCAGTGCCAGAGTCTGAGCTCCTTAGTTTTCTCCTAGAGTGCCTGCCAGGGCGTCTGGGAAGGTGGCATCCCAGTCCAGACCTGGGCAACCGGGCCAGGGCTGGTGGAGGACCAGTGTTTGGAGGAGCATCCAGGTGTGCTGCTCCCCCACAGGACACTGCAGGGCCAAGGGAAGTGGAGCTGGAGGAAAGGGGAAACTGCTTGGCTCAGCCAGTGTCCTTGGAAACAGTGACCTTTGAAGTCCAGCCGTGAGATGTCCTTAGGGCAGGGGCAGCTGCTTTTCCAGCCTCCCTATGCTCTGCCCAGAGGGCCCATGGGCAGTTTCTGGGCTGATTGGCTAATGCTGTGGCTAATACCTCTAACATGGAGGCATGACTTGCATTGACCATTAGGGAAGGGCCTGATAGGGGAGCATGCATGGGATGACAGTGTGGCCCAGTCGGTGTTCTGCAGAGATTAGGACAATGACACAAATACTTCAGATGTCTTTTCACAGGAGGCCCCAGCTTTTGGCCACTCTCCTCTCTCATCCCACCACCCCATTCCCCAGAGGCAGGTAGGAAGTAGAGGTGACCCATTTCCAAGGTGGGTACCATTGCGTTGGTGGTATAGTGGTTAGCATAGCTGCTTTCCAAAGTGGATACCGTGGACTGTGGGAGACATAGGTTCCTTAAAAATCTTTTTAAAGGATCATTTTCCAGAAATGTATTTAAGAATTTAACCAGAAGAGATTGCTAGAAATATACATAGGTAGGTTGCCTGGTGGCATAGGTGTATGTTTCAAACACTTCATCAACAAAGCTGCAGTTTTCAAGGGTCCTGCTACTTATGTAAGTGGGAACCCAAGTCAGGACATTTGCTTGGAGGAGACTCTCTGGAGAAGCCCCTCTTAGCTGTGTCCACATGAGCTGAGCAGACATCCTTGCCCTGTGTGTGGGTAAAAGGTCTTGGATGAAACTCTGAGCTCACAATGTGCATCCTCCTGAGAGGCAAGCTTCCCTGGGGTTTGTTTACGGGCCTTAGGTCTTTGCAGCTGAGGGCCTCCGCAAAGTAAGTTTATCCAGGGTGATGACGTTGTGGCAAGGGCTCTGGTGGCCCTTTGGCTAAACCTACAAGACAGAGCAGCTGAATGGAAGCAGAATCATGGTGCACATCGGTGACCTCAGTGGGGATCTGAGCCATCAAGAACACCATCCTATTTGTGGGCAGAAGCATGTCTCAGTGTTGCAGGTCAGCGGTCAGTGGTCAGCAGCAACACTGCAGATGTGGCAGGAGCAATGGCAGCTAAACACTGCACTGGTTCCTGACTCTTGCCTGCAGAGCTGGGAGGCTTGTTTCCTTCCCAAGGGGGAAACAAGGCTGAGCCACCTCTAGGAATTCTTGGACAACTCAGGGGGACAAGGGAGTCCCTAGGAGAGATACTGGGCCTGCGTACTCAGCTAGGAAGCAGGTTGACACTTGGTTTGAAGGAAAATATACAACGTATGATCAGCTAAACTCATAAAGCAGGTTACATGCTCACAGTGATGTGAGATATAAGACGCCAAATTCCCTGAGTTCCTGAGGCTGTCCTCTGGAGGCTTTACGTAGTGCAGCCTTATGGCAAACCCTGAGGATGAACAGAGACATTTGGTGGTATAATATCACTGGCTTCAAATATCTGAAGGGCCATCAGAACCAGGCCCAAGGAGAGAAGTTCCAGGAGGCAGAGTTCTGCCGAGCGTGGGAAGCAGCCTCCTGGCCATTGCATGTGTTCCACGGTGCCATGAGTTACCAAGACCCCAGGCCGGGCAAGGCTGACCCATGGATTGGGCCACAGGACCCTGACCCTGCCTCCCCCACCCCAGTCTAACTCCTGGCTGGGTTTTCGGGTTGCAGCTACACCTCCACACGGGACAGTCTGGGGGTCGCAGAAGTACCCTGGGCCCCTTCCCCTACGAGATGTTCCTCGTCTCTTTCCAAGTAGGCAGCCCCTCACCCTGGTCGTATCTTTCTCCCCACCAGGCATTGCTGCTTCTGGAGAAGGGAACCCTGGATGAGGCAGAGTTCAAGTACTCCCTGGCCTTGACTCCAGGGAATGTGGGTTAGGTCCATGAAGACAAGCCCTGCTGAGAGGAGGCCCAGAACTGCACCCAGCATGGCCGATGAACACCTTTTTCTTAAAAATGGTGACTAACATGACTTCTTAATGAAGTCCTAATTTAACTTTAATTTCTTAAGAAAGCTACTCAAAAGTGGGAGAAACAGCAGCAAAAAGGCTTGTTAGCATGTTTCTACCCGAGGCTGCCTCCTCCAGGGACGCAGGATGACTCAGTTTCCTTCACCAGCCCGGCTGCACTGCTCAGGCCCAGCCTGTGCGAATTCTGGCCTGGCTTAGGTAGGGCACGTGGAGCGAGCACGCCATGTGAACTTCCTCCCTTGTGTGAAGTGTTAAGGTACTGCTCTGACCACGGAAATCCCTTCTAGATGCTGGACATTTCTTTTCCCAAAGGACTTGGGGTTAAAAGGGCCCCGCCTGTGCCTCTGTGACCTGGACAGGATCACACGAGTTCTTTGGGTCTCAGCATTTCCTTCGGTAAAGACAGGGCTTAAAGACCTTTCCTCAGAATGGGGAAAGGGAACATGGAGAGTGCCCAGGAGGGCGGTCAGCCTTGTGTAGAGCCTGCAGAGGAGCAAGTGGCAGAGCAGATTCAGGCTGCCCACTAGGTTGGGGCTGCCTGCCCTGCGGGTGCAGTGGCCGGCACTCATGACGCTAGAGATGCCTTGTGGCCTGGACTATGGCCGGTTGAGTTGGGGTCATAGGGAAGGTTGCTCAGAGGTGGAGCTGGGTCTCAGAGTGAGGTCTGACCAAGAAGACTGGGTCTGTCTGTGGCCACTACGCCCTAACTGGGGCCGGGCCTTCCTCCAGAGTCCCCTGTGCTCAACTCTGTCCCCAGTGCCTTCTTGCACAAGGAGTGGAGCTCCTGCTCCATTGGCTGGGTCCACTGGGCTGAAAGAGGGTCTGATTATGTCTCCTGTCCTGTTTCATCACTTTAGACAAAAATTTTTTAAAATATAAATTTTCTCTGCCCAGGTTATACTCCAGCAAAAAATTATACTTGACCCATGATACAGACTGAGTCAAACACATCCCTCTGAACTCGTAGAAGTATGGCCTGAGCTTCAACCTTTAATTCTTTTTGAAATTTGCATTTTAAATCACAGAGGTAATATGTGCTTATTGTGGAGCATTCAAACAACACAGAAGAATACAGAGAATCTACAGGGAAGAAGGAAAAATTCCCTTTGTCTCCAGAGCTTTCCGTGTGCTCTTTTCCCAAGTGGGATTGCTATAGGGCCCGCCCAGATCTTCCTCAATGCGTATACACGCACGTGGTCTTTTTACACATACATTGGATTATACCATATGTATTGTATTACTTGCTCTTTCTTTTCTTTAAATAAAGCAAAGCTAAGTTTATGTGAACTCACTGCAGTAAGAGAGAACATCACTCTGGCAGAGTCTCAGCAGTGAACGAAGAAGGAGACAGTCAGAAGTTGGCTAATTGTAAAGTTTTACGATCTGGGCTCCAGTGGTTTAAAGCGGATGGGAAACTGACAGCGATCGGCACAATTCATTGCACGGTGGTCAAGTGCTGGTCCACAAAGACAAGAGAAGTGAGTCTTGATAACCAAAGTGTCTGCTCAGGTGACAGCAACAGCCTTGAATAAACTGAAGGGATTTCCTTCATTTTCACCCTATCTGGCACTTTCTGTTTCTTCCTGAAGATCCAAGTTTCCACATGATGTTGGAATCCTTCCACCTGAAGAATTTTCTCTAGTATTTCTCATAGTATAGGTTTACTAGGAACGGCTTTTCTCAGCTCTTGGTGGTGTGAAAAAGTCTTTTTTTCATCTTCACTTTTATTTTTTATTTTTATTTTATTTTATTGTCATTTTCTTTTTGGTAGAATAGGAAATCAGCTTTTATTGAGGATTACCAGTGACCTGAAGAGCAATGTGAGGCTAACCCATCTCTCCTGTAAACCTCAAGGAGAATGGCCAGGCTAAGGCATCTCAAAGACTCAGCTTTACTGAGCGGTTTTTAAAGAGGGGGCTGAGGAAATTGTGGGAAGTGAAAAGCAGGAGGGAGGGGGATGTGAGCTGTGGGAGCTCCATGCAAGGAGTCAGGTGCAAGGTCTCGCCGAGGCTCTGTGTGGTTTCTCTTCCCATCCTCAGGGTCCTACTGGATTTTGATGAGCTTCAGAGTGGAATCAGCATAGCTTTATTGATGTCTTCTTTGGCTTCTTAGAGTCTGGACAGTACGTGTCTCATGGCAAGTTGGCAGCTCCTGGCAAACTTTTCTTTGTTAATTGCATTAAATCATTGAGCAAACTTTTCAAGGAAAGTTCTTGGTTGACATACTTTCTTAACCTCTGTGTATTTGAGAATGTCTTCCAGTTGCCTTTGTACAGAAATGATAATGTGGCAGGGTATATAATTCTTGGTGTTGCCAGAGAAAAATGCGAGGTCAGCCTGACTTTTACCCCTTTATAGGTTACTTGTTTTTTCTGTCTGGATACTTGTAGAATTTTTTCTTTATCCTTGAAAATTAAAAACACCATCAGAATATGTCTAGGAGTTGCTTTCTTTTCGTGCATTTGTTCTTTGATGGAGCACTGACAGTGAGCAGGCTCCTGAGTGCTCAGGATGCAGGGCTAACAACTGGAGCTGGTGTTGGTGGGAGGGTCTGTCACCTTCCTGCACAGAACTGGGTGGACACTCAGCTGCTCCCCAGCATTTTTCTCTTGAGGTTGTGAAAGAGCATCTTCAGGTGAAACTTCAGTTTGGCACGTCTAATCAGGAGACAAGGAGTGTAGGAGAACAACCAGGTGCATTACTGAGTGCATCTGCTTTTCTCCTCTAGGTCTGAGACCCTGCATCAGGGGCTGACCAGGGCCTTGAGCCATACCCATGTCATGGGGCAGGATATGGAGCCATTGGCATTTGTGTTCAAGTAACTGAGAACCAGTATGGGCAAGGTCCATCACGGAGAAAGAGAATCACGAGGGTCGTGTGCGTGAGTGGCATATGCTTCAGCCAGCAGAGGGCTGTCTGGTGCCATGGCAAAAAGCAATGTCCCCGAGACTAAGAATCACGGAGGGAAGTAGACTATAGATCAGTCATCAAAATCCCTATGCGGGATTTTGGCACTTTGGTTTTCTTCTTTTGCTTCTTGAAAGAAGTCGCTTGGGGGGCCGAGCCCGTGGCGCACTCGGGAGAGTGCGGCGCTGGGAGCGCAGCAGTGCTCCCGCCGCGGGTTCGGATCCTATATAGGGATGGCCGGTGCGCTCACAGCACTCACTGGCTGAGCGCAGTGCAGCCGGTCTCAAAAAGGACAAAAAAAAAGAAGTCACTTGGGGCACTTCATTGAGGGGAGTCTAGGCACCAGTCCTAGTGTCTACCCTTGCCTATCGGGTGAGGTGGCCATTGCAGAACATGAAAATCACTACACTAGGGGCATGAATGAAGCCCTGCAGGAGAGAGAACCTTCCAGGGAAAGTCGATCAAAACTTCACAGAAGAAGTGACATTTGAGCTAGCACTTGAAGACTGAGTCAAATTTGGCCCCACAGAGAGGTGGGGATGGTCCAGGGGAGCAGCCAGCCCTTCGACAGATCTAACAGCATGGAGGGGCCGGTGTGTGCTGCCACCAAGTGCACGGGGAGAGGAGCAGAGGATGGGGCTAGACACAGGGACAAGATTCTGATGCGTGTTCCAGAGGAAACTGTTTGGGGAACTACGGCAGTTTTAGAATGAGCGTCGTAAGATTGGATTTCCGGGGCCTGGTCGCCAGTGGACTGGCAGTAGAGGAGGCAGGGTGAGAGGGAGAAACCAGTGAGGGGGCTGCTGGCAAGACCTAAGTAAACAGTGAGCGTCCCCCCGATGCCACCTCAGGGCTGATGGGATGTGGGCACTCACTAGCTGTCCCATCGTCCTCCTCTTTCTGGCCTCCCCCCTCACCCCCCTTTTATTGTCTCTTCATATTTCTTGATACAAAAACATTAAAAACAAGGAATTTTGTTTTCTGAGAAATGCTGCTTTCATCCCATTTAAATGTATAGTGTTTTTACTTTCCAAATAGTTGCTCATAAGAGAGAAAGAAGAAAGACCACAGTGGTGCGGTGGACTTGCAGACGGAGGGCACACCGAGGGACACAAGCGGGAGGGGAGGGAGGTCGGGGATAATCGGGTGGGGGACACGGGGTATAATCACAATTTGTGGCAATGGGGGGCTGCCAGGATTCATCTGGCCATCACATCTTGGGCACAAGGGGTGACGGTCAGCTTTGTACGCCATGAATATTCATAACCAATAAAAAATAAAGTTCCATTCATTAAAAAAGAAAGTAGTTGCTCATTGTATTCTTGATTTCATTTATTATATTAGGAAAGACTTTAAGATTTTTATGTTATTTTCATTTATCTTGTTTTAGTGTTGTCTAGACCAATTATTTATAAGCAGGTCCTGTGACTATGGCCTGTAAAAATTTTTGCGTTTTAGAATTTGTGATTTTCTCTGTGGTTTAGTATGTGGTTTTGACGTTTTCAAAAAGCTCTGCATGCATGTGGTAAAAAGCCAACATTATGAGAGAGCTTCCAGCTCCGAGTGAGCTTCCTGACCCACATCTCAGGGCTCCACACCCCCGTGTGCCTTGAACGTGAACTGACAGAGCTGGGACGCACGGGTTATACTGGGCCAGGGGAGCGTCTGGGCTGACGCTGCTGGACTGCGCTGGTTACACAGCTTCTATTTGACTATTTGATGGACTTTTGATGTGTGCAGGCTCCCTTCTAAGTGTTCAGAACACAAGGGTATTGAATCAGACATGGGCCCTGCCCTTGAGATGCTGCCAGCAATCTGGGGGTGTGAATGTTAGAAAGATTGACAGTCACCTTCACACACATGGTGGCAGGTGACATTCAGCCTCTGTCAAAAGTATGGAGCATCCATTTCTCAAAGAGCTCCTAGCAAAACATAGAGAGGCCTTGATTTATGCTCTTGTCTTTCCCCCACTCTTTCACCACGCCCCTCGCTCTGGGCTTTTCAGTTTCCCAGTGGTTTAAGAGATCCTCACTGGTCATGTTTGACCACATGTGGCCCCCTGCCCCCCATGAATATAATCAGCATGTAATCCTGACACACACCTCACCAATCCTCTGCATAAGCCATGGCTCTTGTAAACAGCTGACAATTATCCATTCAAGCATCAGCTGTCTTGGGAATTAGTTATAGTTTTTCAAGCTGACTGCTCAGATGCTTTCTCTCAAACACGGCTGGTGTTTTGTCGGAGAAGTGAGACTAATTTTAATATCACCAACACTGGCTGCAAGAAAAGACAGAAGTCGCATAGTGAGGTGGAAGGAGGGGCCCAGGAGGGAGGGGACTTGCTTCCTGGGCTCAGTGCTGTCACCGGGTGGCTCACAGACTTTTGCTCTGAGCATCGTTCTCATCATCTGTTAAGTTTGAGGAAGTTTGAGGACGCAAACCAGTGTACATGTTATTTATGGAAACCCCGTAGTGTAGTTAAGGAGCGATGAATTTACTGGTCACTCTCAAGGACAGAAGGAATAGGACATGGGAGGGGTAACAGTACTTAGGGTCTAATTCTGCTGTGTGACAGGGACACTTAGTATCATGGAGCAGGGGTGACATCAGCTGAAAAGAGTGGGGAGAAAATATAAGCCAAGGGCAGACTGTTTTTTTGAGGGATTGTCCCCTGGACTGTCTGTGCAGGGCTTTGTCTGTGGGACTCCTGTGAGGCCTGCTGTGGGTGGGTTCTATGGAGATTTTTCTGCTGCTTATGCCAGGCCACCTAGGAATATTATAGGCTCAGAGACAATTTTTGAATTCCGAAAATATGAGGGTAGTGTATATTTAAACTCCACGATCTGTGAGTCCTAGACTCTGGTAAAGAACGCTTTGGGGGAGATTTCCTACCCAGAACGCAGGCTTAGACAAATTCCCTCATCTTCCTGTGTGAACTTTTCTGGGTCTCCCTTTATCTTAGTGCATTGCTCTTAGAGGATCCCAGATTATGGGTCTGCTGAGGGGTATCTTAGTTCCAACAGCTCCTAGGAAGGCCAGAGACATCCGCCTCCTCTCCCCGTGCGAGTATTCAAAGCCGAGCTTCCTGAAACAGAGCCCCAGATTGCCGCACACCCCCACCTTCAGCAGCTACGGCAGCTGCTCAAGCTTGATGCTCCGGAGCACCGTTACTTGGACATTCTGACTCCTGCAGGTTTCCCTTACCTTCTTGCAAGCTCAGCTAATGCATTAAACATTGTTGTTTTTTAAAAATAAATTGCAACCCAGCATTTTCTAGGCATTTTGTTGCAGAGGGCTCTTCAGGTTATCCCAACTGCTCTGATGCCAGAACAGAAACCTCATGGGCAGCAGCAGCATCTGACTTGTTTTTTAAAAAAGAATCCGAACCAGGAGACTGACAATGTAGGATTTGCTAGAGCTACAAAGGGGGTGCAGGGGTACTTACTCTCAACAATTTTCAGTTGATTGAAATATTTCACAGTCCACAAAAGGGTCCCACTTCATATCTTTCTGTGTCCAGGTGAGAACAGCTTTACATGTTTGAGCAAGCTTCCATGTGCAGCAGGGAAGGTAGTGTTCTTTGGTGTGAGAACACAGGGAGTCCCATCCCATTGACCAACAAGTAACCAGCTCTTCTTGCCAGAGGGGCTGTGTGTGCATGAACATGGGGGTGGCCATGGTGGGAACGACTGCACCCCCTCCTTTTACTCACAGCCTCCATAGCACCTTGTATCTTGGTGGCCAAGTGGGAATAAGTAGCAAAATTCATTCTATTGCCACTTCTCCCTTTGTTCTGACCCTCCCTGTCTTCGCTTTCTTCATGGTGAGTAAGGAAAACTCCTCAGGGCGCAAAAGGCAGCCAAGGACAGATTGAGAGTAATCACAGTTCAGCTATGGCTTCTTTGGGGTCACAGCCATCTCTAAGGTATGTTTTGGAGGTATACAGTGAACAGTCTTAAAAATGTGGGACACGCTGCTTGATGACAGTTTATTAAGAGGCACATCAAGCCCCGTGGATTTTAGACTGCCCTCGGTAAAGACTTTTGCTCGGACATGCCCAAGATTAATGTGTGTTATGTTAAAAATGTATGTTTTCTACACACATAAGCTCAAGAAAGAGTGTAATGAAGCAAGGACATTGAAACACACATTTCAGTGACAGAAGTTAAACAAAACCCGTTCATGAAATCAGCTCTATTCGTGTTAAGGTTCGTGTTAAGAGAGGAGCCTTGTCAGCCTGCAATAAGACAACACCTCCAGGTTGGAACTTGTGGGTCTAGGTTCACTTGAAGATCTCGCTCACCATACCTCTCTCAACCCTGCCACTCCCTCTGCCCACCCACCTCTACTCTGACCGTCTTGTCTCCCCTCTTCCTTCATTTCGGATGCTTGCTTCTTGGTGAAGCCATCCCAGACAGAGAGAGCAGCATGAGAAGAGGCGGTTGAGCTTCCCCATGGGGTCACAGCACCTCCTGGGGACACCATCCTGTTTTCATACAGCTGCCATTAGGAAGGCAGCTTCCTCCTATAAGAGCTGAGGTTTTGCAGGTTGAAAAGGACTTGCCAGATATGGGCTTGCATCCTAGTAGATGAGGTTTGGCTCTTATCTCTTAGGGCCCGCCCTTTCCCTCCACTTCACTTAAGCAAACGCCTCGATCATGTAGGGTCCAGATCCTGTCCCACCTCCCCTGGGATGCAGGAATGTTTCCCTCCATTCCGTGAACTGGTCAAGGATCCTCAACCAGAGGATAGCTGTGGCCTCTGGGGACACCGTTCTCTTCAAATTAAGTCTACCATTTGAGGGGACACAAGTGGAGTGGGGAGAATTAATGGATACCCACGTGGTAAAGTCAGTTGAGTCCAATACACCTTGGAAGACAACGGGGTGACAGAGGCCACTTCTGGGTCGCTCGTTCTTCTGCCCAACAGACCCTGCCTTACTCCACTAGCTCACCCTCCACCTCTTCTCTCTTGAGATCCTACATGTAATTCTTCAAAGGGAGAGACCACTTCATCTTTTACGTCCCTTTTGACACCTAACACACAGAGGTTGCACCTGCCAGACGTTACCAAAAATGAGTGTTGAATGAGTGAATGAGCAAAACGAATGCTTCTCATTATCAAATGAGTCTCCTCCAGCACTAAACTCCCCAGGCATCGGACAAGCACCTCAAAATCCACAGCTGCCCCCCCACCACGAGTCCAACATGTCTAAAACCCTCCTCCTCCTATTTTCTCCTTCAACCCCGCCTCCTTCTTGACCTTCTCATTTCTTTTAAAGGTCATTCTTCCCAGATACTCAGCAGAAATGCTCAGTCCCTAACACACCAAAGCCCAGCAAGTTGGTTATTTCCTTTTTCATCTACAAACCTGGGTTTCTTCTACAACCTATGTTCAGGCTTTTCTCATCTAAGCCTGGACTTTTGTAAATGCCTCCTGCCTCATTGCTTTGCACAATAAAACTAGGTTAATCTTCCTAAAACATTTCTTTATTCAAGTCACTGAACTACATTTGAATGTGTCCGTGGCTCCTGTAACCAGTG
Organism: Galeopterus variegatus; assembly: GCF_000696425.1. Classification (NCBI taxonomy): domain Eukaryota; kingdom Metazoa; phylum Chordata; class Mammalia; order Dermoptera; family Cynocephalidae; genus Galeopterus; species Galeopterus variegatus. The sequence goes on along the minus strand of NW_007732430.1, from coordinate 1,702 downwards.
CCTTAGCCTGCATGCAAAGCCTCCCCGCCCTGACTTCAGCTGACTTCCTGGCCTTCCTCTTTCCACCTGTACTTTGCAAGGTTTCTGTCCACCTGGGTGGTGCTCGCTGGCTCCCCAGCACTTCTCTGGCATCCTTAAATGTCTCTGTTCAGGCTGCCACAACAGCCCTTTTGTCTGGTCTTTCCAAATCCCACTCCTTCTTCAAAGCTCAGCCAATGCCGAGTCCCATCTCTTTAACACCTTTGCCAGCCACTTATGAAGATCACAGGCTATTTACCCTGGAAGCTCTTGAAGCTTAACCTCTGGGCCCTACACTCCCAATCCCTGGACCTTGTTTTATAATTGTAATTTTGTACTATTTTTTCTTAAAGTCTCTCAGTGTTATGAGCTTCAATCCCGCCTAAAACATGCATCCATCCCTGCTCTTGATCATCTGTAACTCTCAGTTGCTGTTTGATCTGTAGGGCTAAGTCTGCTTACGCATGTCCCCATGTCTCCATCCCTCCCTTAGGCCTAGAAAAGTGTTCAGAGCTCACACTGTCTCCTCTTTTATTCCCATTTGGATCGAATCCCCAAGAGTATGTTGAACACATGTTTTGTGCAAGATTGAAGAGCTCCTGGATGCAGAGGCAAGGAAGATTTTGCTCTTGGCACCAAGGCATATAATCATTGGAAGGATTAAATATTGTAAAGGGAGGGTATAAACAAAGCACTGTGGAGGGTTAGAGACAACGCCAGGCTTGGCACTTTACCTATAATGTTCCCGCATCCCAACAAGTATCCTGGATATGCTGGGTTGGGAAAGTGCAGCAAGCAGACCTCGAGACTGACGGCAGGGGCGTGGGAGCCTCTTACGAGTGCGGGCTCGGTCTCGAGCCCCGTGACCCCCACCCCCATGGCAGCCGATGAGGCCTTCCCTGTGCTCCTGGCCCTACTGCCCAGTTCCTTCCTGGCTTCCTCAGCAACTTGTGGTCTTAAAAGAAATTAAGTACCTCCCTGTTGAACGCTCTTACATACAGTGATCTAGGAGAAAACCTACTGCTCTTGGTTTTAAATCCCTGTCTGTGAATAAGCACAAAAATTCCTTGAACTACTTAAGTGAACAAATATGATGTGGGGCAGGAAGGGAGGGGATGGAGAGGGATGGGTAAAGGGGCATCAAAATTACAATGTATTTTGAGAAGTAAAATAATAAAATAAAATAAAATAAATAACAAATCCCTGTCTGTGCCCATGAATCAATTTGAGTTTGTGGACTCAGTGAAAGCAAAAACCCAAATCTATACAGTTTGCCCTGGATCATCAGAGGACGGGGAGAGAGCTGAGGGCCAGGCCCTGCAAGTGAAGGGTTCCAAAGTCAAGCTTCATTAGCTTTGAGGTAATGGCCTCTCATCAACCTCATTTTTTGAGCAAAACTCCCGTCTTCCTTGATTCGGTATCCTAGACTGGGGTAAACGTTCCCTTTGCTATGGATACTGAATCCGTTTCACGTGTAAAGAAATATGAGAAGCTGTGGGTTTGCTGCCTTGCTCAGAAGTCAGAAAAGCAATTTCTTGTCCTAAAAAATTGGGACTTATGCTTCCTTCTGTGAGTCAGAGAGTCTGATGTCACTCATCCGCTCCCGTGTCCGTTCTGGCTGCTGAGAAGCCCGGAGCTGTTTTGTGCACAGTTCTGCCAGGCCTCTGAGGCAAATTCTTTGGGA
>NW_007732429.1:121485-133317 GCF_000696425.1 Galeopterus variegatus | reverse complement strand
CTTTTAACAAAATACCTGGAACTGGGTAATTTATAAGAAAATGAAGTTTATTGCTTCCAGTTTCTGAAGCGGAGGAGTCCAAAGTCCAGGACATCTGGTAAAGGTCTTCCTTGGTGACACAGGGTAGGTATCACATTGTGAGAAGGCATAAGTAAAGAGAGAGACAAACCTCACTCAATTTCCTTTTAAAGCCACCAGAACCACTCCCATCATCCCAAGAATGGAGCAATCCATTCACAAGGGTGCAGTCCTCACAATCCAATCACTTCTCCAAGGTCCCACAATTCAACCACAATAATAGGATTCCCCACCCTCTTAACAATGCCACCTTGGGGACCAACCCTCCAACACATTAAAGTTTGTAGGGCACAACTCAATCCATAATACTTGGCATGTTAATACATCTTCCCCATCTTTGCCTTTGTCTTCATGTGGCATTCTACCAGTGTGTGTTTCCATGTCCAAATTTCCCTTTCTGTTAGGACACCAGTCGCATTGGATTAGGGGCCCACCTTACTCCAGTATGACCTCATTAAGTTAGCTTACTACATCTGCAATGACCCTATTTCCAAATAAGATCACATTGGCCAGCCCGGTGGTGCACTGCTACAGTGCGCCACTTGGGAAGCGCGGTGGCACTCCCGCCAAGGGTTCGGATCCCACATGCAGACTGGCCGCTCACTGGCTGAGCGAGGTGCGGGAGCAACACTGAGGGTTGCGATCTGTTGCCGGTCACGAAAAAAGACAAAAAGGAAAAAAAACAAAAAACAAATAAGATCACATTTTGAGGTATGTGGGTTGGGATTTCAACACATGAATGGGGGGGCAGAATTTAACCTATAACAGTATTAAACAATAATCTGTCAAAGTTTTTGCAAGTATGAAATGAAACAAAGTACACAGCGTGCTTGGCACAGCCTCCGAAACAGAGTCAGAGGTCAGTGACGAGGCTACTCTTAGCATTTATCTGTAAAACAGAGTCAGACACAGACTTCTCAGTGCTTTCATTGGATTAACGTACAGATGTGTGATAAAACATTTAATAGAGCCTGCTTTACATTAGTGACCTAGAAATGATAACTTTAGAGTGGCTGAAAGAAATGCAAAAAGAAAAGTGTTCCTTTTTCAATATCAGTCCATCCACTAAGGATATGTGGATTCCAAATGGCAAGAAAGAGTTAAAAAAAAAAAAAAAAAAAATCCCTGCATGTAGCAGCCCCATGGTGATGGGGCTAAGAGAATCCCAACCCAAGCGACATGAGAGAATCCATTTGGCTCTGACCTGAGCCAGATTTTCAGCAGAAATCATATCTGCAAGTATTAGCAAGATTGTTGAAGTATTTTTATACATTCACTAATAGTAGACATCTGCATATTTAGACTGTGATTTATTAGCTTACAAACTTCTATTTTCTAACATAACACTAAGTTTCACAGTAACATGAGTGCTAGGCCTAACTGGAATGATAGAAATTGTTCTCAATTTTCCTTCTAGTATTGTAGGTATGTTTCTCATTAATGAGCCAGAGACTAAAACTACCTATGTAAATTATGCCCTAGGCCAAGCCCAGCTTAATCCTAAGCATGCTAAGATGTATGCACTGGCTTTGGGCGGCATATTTTAATTAAAAGTATAGATTTATATTTTAGATGGATGAACTGAATATACCATGTGGCTCAAAAAGTCTGTCTACTTTTATCATAATTCCATTCCCTTTAATCCTTTTCCTGATGTAAAAACGTCTGTTTCTTAGGCTCATTCATTTATTTTCTTTGATGGTCATTTGCTCAATGCTTTCCATATGCTTATTATACAATGTTTGAAAAACGTTATGTCTAAATTCTTTACATTTTTTGAATCATTACTGTTTTTGAGCTGTGGATTCTCAGTTTTGTACATATCGAAAGAGAGCTCACATTTTTTTTCTCCTTGAAAGAAACTCCTTTTTTTAATACAGACTGATATTTACCAAAGTAATACAACCAAGAAGAGCTTTTTTTCCCTTGTAAAGCCTGTAAGGATCTGTTTTCTACCAGTTTTCCTAAGAGCGTACTTAGGACTTGCTGGTTGAAGTTGCAGTCAGGAGGTCCAAGGTCAATGTTCTAAGTGGGTCAGAACCAGCAAAGAAAAATAAAAAGCAAAGCTCTGTTTGTACATAGGTACAAGGCTTGATTTGACGTCCCTCACATTAGGACTGCCTTCAATTCCACACATAATCCCACCCTGTGCCATGCAAGTGTAATATCAAATATCAGTTGGTATTGGCCACCAGTCTACTGCTGACTCAAATGAGAGCACATTTTTAGGAAAGATTTTTCCTTTATACAATAAAAAATGGTATATTTTGCTTTCTTTTCTTTCTTTCTTTCTTTTTTATATATATATATATAGCTCATCAAAGATAGCCAAAGAAAAGAATTTTGATTCATGGTATTTGTTTTGCTGTCTTTATATTAATAATATTGATGAGGATGTCATTTTAATTAATTTTTTAAATCCAAACTTTGGTAGGACGTTCACACTGCTCCTCTGCCTATCTCAAAAATACTCTTAAGTCAAAGTCATATTTAACATAAGTAAATCCTAACAAGTTGAAAAATGTCTGTACTTAAAATGAGTTGAAATTATTGATAAAATCCCAGGTAAATTATTTAGGTCTCTTAAGGACTCCAGGTGTTTCATTAAGGTTAGTTTTTGAGATAATTACTGTTTGGATAAATGAGAAAAGTGATGATAATCTTTAGTATACATATATTTGATCTTTTAAAAATAAAGTCAAAATATGATTGCATAGTTAGACAAAATTTGTGTCTGCTGCCTTTGCTTTATATTTGTAATCAAGACGTACAACATTTAAACAAGTGTTGAGGTAAATAAAGCTTACAAATACCACTCTCTATTGTTACTAACTTATAGAATTACTCACTTCTCTTTTGAATATTCACTATTTTATTTTCACACTTGAATATTTTTCTCACTATTTTTATTTGTTTTAGTCTGTGCATGTCAGGTTATACTCAAATGGCTTCAGAATGCTTAACATTTTTATTTGTCCCTAGTCATACTTGGCCATCAGTTCTACAAAGGTGGCCAAAGTTCTTCTCTTCGAGCCATCTCTCAAAGGCATGGGCCATCTATATTGCAAAGACCTCTAAATCTCTTCTTCCTCAGTTGCTCTTCTCAGTCAGTAATTCCCAACAGGTAGAAACATTTGCTACTGGCACCTAGTGGGTACAGGCCAGGGTTGCTGCTAAACATCCTACAGTGCACAGGACAAACTGCACAAGAAAGAATAATCTGGCCCCAAATGAGAGTAATATCAAGGCTGAGGGAATACATCATGTCTTTTTAAATGACATTTAAAATTGTAATTACATTGCAGGGATTTAATTGTTCCTCTTTCCTACCTTGATGTCTCTTCTCTTCCTATGGTGATTAAATCAAAACTGGCATTTTATAAGGAAGTGGATTCCCAACAATCCACAAAAATAAAAATAAATCATGTTCTAAACTATTATCTGTACATAAATATACTAAGTGTAATGTTAAAAATATATCTTAACCAATAACAATTTTTATTCTCATTTAGCACTCTGTTGATGCCATATACTTTTTCAATAATTTTTATCTTTTTCCCACTTATTGTTAATAACATTATCCCCAAATCCCCAAAAAGTAATGGTAGGAACTTATTCATTTTATAATTATTTCAACCTTTTGGTTTCATTCTAAAATGCAGAATGGTGGAAGTATAGATGTATAGTAGAAAAATAAAAGGCTTAACAAGTAATGTGTAGTATTAACAATTATGATGGCAATGATGATGACAACAACTTATTATTGGAACCCCCATTGATTTTATACCTAATAGGTGTTAAGCACAGTGTGAGAATTTCATTTATATTATTATCACATTTAAATTTAACAAGGTCAAAGAATGTCATTGTAAGTCTTCCTGGATTGAAGTCTCTTGTGGTCTTTTCCTTTTTTAAAATAAAATTTCTGCACTAGGCTGGAAGATAATAAGTATCAAAAAAATATTGGCTCGGTGAATAAATGCTTGATGAATCTAATCTCATTTCCGAGATGTAGAATAGGCCAAATAATCATCTGTGTATTTTCTGGACNTTTCCATGTCCAAATTTCCCTTTCTGTTAGGACACCAGTCGCATTGGATTAGGGGCCCACCTTACTCCAGTATGACCTCATTAAGTTAGCTTACTACATCTGCAATGACCCTATTTCCAAATAAGATCACATTGGCCAGCCCGGTGGTGCACTGCTACAGTGCGCCACTTGGGAAGCGCGGTGGCACTCCCGCCAAGGGTTCGGATCCCACATGCAGACTGGCCGCTCACTGGCTGAGCGAGGTGCGGGAGCAACACTGAGGGTTGCGATCCCGGTGCTGGTCCCGGTCCGGTACAGGCGCGACACTGAGGGTTGCGATCTGTTGCCGGTCACGAAAAAAGACAAAAAGGAAAAAAAACAAAAAACAAATAAGATCACATTTTGAGGTATGTGGGTTGGGATTTCAACACATGAATGGGGGGGCAGAATTTAACCTATAACAGTATTAAACAATAATCTGTCAAAGTTTTTGCAAGTATGAAATGAAACAAAGTACACAGCGTGCTTGGCACAGCCTCCGAAACAGAGTCAGAGGTCAGTGACGAGGCTACTCTTAGCATTTATCTGTAAAACAGAGTCAGACACAGACTTCTCAGTGCTTTCATTGGATTAACGTACAGATGTGTGATAAAACATTTAATAGAGCCTGCTTTACATTAGTGACCTAGAAATGATAACTTTAGAGTGGCTGAAAGAAATGCAAAAAGAAAAGTGTTCCTTTTTCAATATCAGTCCATCCACTAAGGATATGTGGATTCCAAATGGCAAGAAAGAGTTAAAAAAAAAAAAAAAAATCCCTGCATGTAGCAGCCCCATGGTGATGGGGCTAAGAGAATCCCAACCCAAGCGACATGAGAGAATCCATTTGGCTCTGACCTGAGCCAGATTTTCAGCAGAAATCATATCTGCAAGTATTAGCAAGATTGTTGAAGTATTTTTATACATTCACTAATAGTAGACATCTGCATATTTAGACTGTGATTTATTAGCTTACAAACTTCTATTTTCTAACATAACACTAAGTTTCACAGTAACATGAGTGCTAGGCCTAACTGGAATGATAGAAATTGTTCTCAATTTTCCTTCTAGTATTGTAGGTATGTTTCTCATTAATGAGCCAGAGACTAAAACTACCTATGTAAATTATGCCCTAGGCCAAGCCCAGCTTAATCCTAAGCATGCTAAGATGTATGCACTGGCTTTGGGCGGCATATTTTAATTAAAAGTATAGATTTATATTTTAGATGGATGAACTGAATATACCATGTGGCTCAAAAAGTCTGTCTACTTTTATCATAATTCCATTCCCTTTAATCCTTTTCCTGATGTAAAAACGTCTGTTTCTTAGGCTCATTCATTTATTTTCTTTGATGGTCATTTGCTCAATGCTTTCCATATGCTTATTATACAATGTTTGAAAAACGTTATGTCTAAATTCTTTACATTTTTTGAATCATTACTGTTTTTGAGCTGTGGATTCTCAGTTTTGTACATATCGAAAGAGAGCTCACATTTTTTTTCTCCTTGAAAGAAACTCCTTTTTTTAATACAGACTGATATTTACCAAAGTAATACAACCAAGAAGAGCTTTTTTTCCCTTGTAAAGCCTGTAAGGATCTGTTTTCTACCAGTTTTCCTAAGAGCGTACTTAGGACTTGCTGGTTGAAGTTGCAGTCAGGAGGTCCAAGGTCAATGTTCTAAGTGGGTCAGAACCAGCAAAGAAAAATAAAAAGCAAAGCTCTGTCTGTACATAGGTACAAGGCTTGATTTGACGTCCCTCACATTAGGACTGCCTTCAATTCCACACATAATCCCACCCTGTGCCATGCAAGTGTAATATCAAATATCAGTTGGTATTGGCCACCAGTCTACTGCTGACTCAAATGAGAGCACATTTTTAGGAAAGATTTTTCCTTTATACAATAAAAAATGGTATATTTTGCTTTCTTTTCTTTCTTTCTTTTATATATATATATATATATATAGAAAGATTTTTCCTTTATACAATAAAAAATGGTATATTTTGCTTTCTTTTCTTTCTTTCTTTCTTTTTTATATATATATATATAGCTCATCAAAGATAGCCAAAGAAAAGAATTTTGATTCATGGTATTTGTTTTGCTGTCTTTATATTAATAATATTGATGAGGATGTCATTTTAATTAATTTTTTAAATCCAAACTTTGGTAGGACGTTCACACTGCTCCTCTGCCTATCTCAAAAATACTCTTAAGTCAAAGTCATATTTAACATAAGTAAATCCTAACAAGTTGAAAAATGTCTGTACTTAAAATGAGTTGAAATTATTGATAAAATCCCAGGTAAATTATTTAGGTCTCTTAAGGACTCCAGGTGTTTCATTAAGGTTAGTTTTTGAGATAATTACTGTTTGGATAAATGAGAAAAGTGATGATAATCTTTAGTATACATATATTTGATCTTTTAAAAATAAAGTCAAAATATGATTGCATAGTTAGACAAAATTTGTGTCTGCTGCCTTTGCTTTATATTTGTAATCAAGACGTACAACATTTAAACAAGTGTTGAGGTAAATAAAGCTTACAAATACCACTCTCTATTGTTACTAACTTATAGAATTACTCACTTCTCTTTTGAATATTCACTATTTTATTTTCACACTTGAATATTTTTCTCACTATTTTTATTTGTTTTAGTCTGTGCATGTCAGGTTATACTCAAATGGCTTCAGAATGCTTAACATTTTTATTTGTCCCTAGTCATACTTGGCCATCAGTTCTACAAAGGTGGCCAAAGTTCTTCTCTTCGAGCCATCTCTCAAAGGCATGGGCCATCTATATTGCAAAGACCTCTAAATCTCTTCTTCCTCAGTTGCTCTTCTCAGTCAGTAATTCCCAACAGGTAGAAACATTTGCTACTGGCACCTAGTGGGTACAGGCCAGGGTTGCTGCTAAACATCCTACAGTGCACAGGACAAACTGCACAAGAAAGAATAATCTGGCCCCAAATGAGAGTAATATCAAGGCTGAGGGAATACATCATGTCTTTTTAAATGACATTTAAAATTGTAATTACATTGCAGGGATTTAATTGTTCCTCTTTCCTACCTTGATGTCTCTTCTCTTCCTATGGTGATTAAATCAAAACTGGCATTTTATAAGGAAGTGGATTCCCAACAATCCACAAAAATAAAAATAAATCATGTTCTAAACTATTATCTGTACATAAATATACTAAGTGTAATGTTAAAAATATATCTTAACCAATAACAATTTTTATTCTCATTTAGCACTCTGTTGATGCCATATACTTTTTCAATAATTTTTATCTTTTTCCCACTTATTGTTAATAACATTATCCCCAAATCCCCAAAAAGTAATGGTAGGAACTTATTCATTTTATAATTATTTCAACCTTTTGGTTTCATTCTAAAATGCAGAATGGTGGAAGTATAGATGTATAGTAGAAAAATAAAAGGCTTAACAAGTAATGTGTAGTATTAACAATTATGATGGCAATGATGATGACAACAACTTATGCTACTATTACTGCAACCAAGGCTTAACAAGTAATGTGTAGTATTAACAATTATGATGGCAATGATGATGACAACAACTTATTATTGGAACCCCGCAACCAACATTGATTTTATACCTAATAGGTGTTAAGCACAGTGTGAGAATTTCATTTATATTATTATCACATTTAAATTTAACAAGGTCAAAGAATGTCATTGTAAGTCTTCCTGGATTGAAGTCTCTTGTGGTCTTTTCCTTTTTTAAAATAAAATTTCTGCACTAGGCTGGAAGATAATAAGTATCAAAAAAATATTGGCTCGGTGAATAAATGCTTGATGAATCTAATCTCATTTCCGAGATGTAGAATAGGCCAAATAATCATCTGTGTATTTTCTGGACAACTCATTCAGTTTGACGTAGAGAACAGACAGTCTTATTCACAACTTACTCCAGTAACATAGTGCCTGGAAAATGTCAGTTTCATAAGAAATAATTCTAACAAGCATGAATATTTAAGCCAATGCTTTTAAACGTCTACCACTTTAACAGTAACACTATAAATGAGGCTAAAAGGTGAACCTTCAGACAGTGTAACACTGCTTCCTTAGGGTCATCTAAAAAACTGATGAAAAAGCATATATGTCATCCGGAAAAAAGCTCATCACAAATATGTGGCTCTTTTCGACAGGTTTCACAATTATCTTTCTATCTATTTCTGTCTACACTGGTAAAATAAAGGGACAGTGAGTTATTTAATCCTCAATAATGTTAATTAACAGTTCCAGATCTCTTTACTTGGTAAAGGGGGCAAATCAGCAGGTGTATGACTATTAGCGTGCCAAATTAGGTTGGACACAGGTAAGATACTACCGTCTAAAAGAAAAAAAAAGGCAGGAAAAGATATGTTCAAATTGGATATATATAAAAACCTGCTATAGAAAGAGCTAGGACACTATTACCCATAGCAATTAAATGTCAGAAAATAAGTCATTTATGTTGAAAAATATGTGAAGAATCATGCTAACGAGGGAAAATATCAATGCTAATTAACACACACACACAAAAACACAAATCTTAAGTTTTAAGTGTTCTGAACTTTGGAAATTATTAATACTCAAATGAGTAAGACAAAGAAAGATATTGAAAATCTCGTCACCTCTGATAGTTCTCCGTGGCCTTTTCAGTCCACTCCAGGGAAAATCTAACTTCTGTCACTACAGTTGTGCCAGTTTGTGGGCATGATATAAATGGAATCAAACAGTGTGCTATTATTTGTATCTATTTTCCTTCACTTAAAATACTCGGTAGGTCCACCCATGCTGCTTTGCAGTTCTGTAGTCTCCTATTTTTTTTTTTTTCTGACTAGTAATTCATGGTGTGGGTAAAGCTCAGTGTCTTTGTTTGTTTTATCCATTCTTCTGTTGATGACATTTGCATTATTTCTGATTTGGGGCTCTTACAAATTCAGCTGCTATGAAGTTTCTTGAACAAGTAATTCTTACAAAAATATGTTTTCATCTACTTTGGGTAGGAATGGAATTGATAGATCGCACACTGGCTGCATATTGAACTTCATGAGGAAGTGTCAACTAGTTCTTCAAGGTGGCTGAGCCATTCCACACTCATACCAGCAGAAGATGTCACTTCCTCTGCATCCTCTCTACCCCTTAGTATTTTCAGGTTTTTTATTTAATTCAGACAATCCAGTGGGTGCAAAACAGCATCCTATTGAAATTTTAATTTCAATTTCACTGATAAACAATAACTATTGTTGTCTTTTCATGTGTGTTTTGGCTACTATATCACATATCTTTTATAGCGAAGTGTCCAAGTCTTTTGACCATCCATTTTTTAAAAAACAAATTTTGAGGTGATGTTATCATAACATAAGATAAACCATTTTAAAGTGAACAATTCAGTGGTATTTAGTGCATGCTCAATGTTGTGTAGCTACCATCTCTTTCTGGTTCCAAACATTTCAATTTCTTCAAATTAACTCCTTACCTATTAGGCAGTTTCTTCCCATTTTCACTACAAACCCTTGACAACTACCAATGTGTCTTCTATCTCTATGGATTTTTGTATTCTGGGTAATTTATACAAATGGAATTATAGAATATGTGACCTTTTTTGATCAACTTTTTTTACTTAGCATAAGGGTTTGAAGGTTCATCTGCATTGCAGCATGTGCCTGTACCTCATTTTTCTTTATAGTTAAATACTATGTCATCGTATGCATATGCCACAATTTGTCTATCATTCAGCTGTTGATGGACATTGCGTTGTTTCTAATTTTTCACTATTGTCGATAGTGCTGCAGTGAAAATTCAGGTATGTGTACTCTTTTCAATTCTTTTGGGTCTGTACTAATGAGGGAAACTGTTGGGTTACATGGTAATTCTATGTTTAACTTTTTATGTGTCATTTTTCCTTTAATTGTTGATTTATTTATAATTCTTTATATATTTGGATTCAAGTCCTTTATCACATAAGGTACAAATACATTTTCCAGTCTAATGTATATATAATTGTGTCTTTTTTATAAGTTCACACTTTGAACTTGGTAAAAGTTCGATCTCTGTATGTTTTTAAAATGGATAATATTTTTGTGTGACAGGTGGCTTGACGAAGAAAGCCCTTTATGGAATTCATTGTGCTGGCAGGAGTAATAGATTGACTGTCAGGATAGTGGTGAAGGGGTTGTACAGTTCCTGATCCAAAAGTGGCAAATGAGCAGAGAAAAGGACAAAGCTTTTCTCTTTTGCTACATGGGTGAGTCACATTTGTGGTGCTTTTCTTTTTAGAGCAGTTCTTAAGCCTGGTTGGGGACATTAAGCCTATAAGCTTAGCATTAGACCTTTTTCTCCACTCCCCCCTTCCAAATGTTGTGGGCCACCTCATTTCTTTCTAATAATTTCTACTTCTGTAAAATCCAGATTAACCAAGTGTTCCCTGAAGCAAGAACACTAATATGCCAACTATGGACAGTATAATTTTTGTTTGCCGATTTGGTAGATGAAGTCGATTATCTGACATTTATTTTTATATTACTAATTATTGAGACAGACCATTTTCATATTTTATTGGACTATTTTATTTGCTTTACAAATTTTATGTCTTTTGTCTACTTTAATGAAGAGATTTCTTTATAATTTTTAAAGAAGTGTTTGTGATATATATTTGTACCTATGTGACTCCTTCTACCAGTCAATCTGTTAATTCTTGTGACCCACATTGATTTAGCTAGATCTGCTGTTAGATCCGGAGAGGAAAAGAGGTGGGTCTGGAGTTAATTCTACCCTATGTTTATGACCTAAAAAATAAATTATATATATATATATATATATATAACCCAACTGGAATTACCATCTCAAAGTTTACGTTCTCTCATTACTATATCTAAACTAGGCATTCCCTTATTTATAAGTATTGTAGCATGTCCTCAAGACCAGCTACACAGTTTTCAGGACACAGCAAAAATGAAAATATGGTACCCTTTGTTAGAGGATAATTCAGAATCTTCAGAAGTTGCTGGCCAAATGTCAAACCAAGTGCAAGTCGTTCTAAGCACGGTGCCCAGTGTGACTGCATAGATCCGACAGCAATGAAGCTGGCCCTGCCTCCTTTCACACCATTTACCAGAGAGTGTAGTTACAGTCATCAGTACAATAATGACTGTGATGTTTCTGTGGCATCTGTTTCTTTGCTAGAAGACGGCAAGCTTCGCGAAGGTGAGCAGCACGCGTGCCTTCCTTCTTACCTCAGTGTCTACAATGGTGCCTGATGCAGTAACCCCAAAATAAATTCCAGTTGAGTAAATGAATAAATAAAATAATGCATATACAAATTGATGTTCTTTTAATAATTTTAATATTTCAATTATTAATAAAACTGTAGAGAGAAAATGAAGCAGCCCTGTCTATGTAACAATGAGGACAACTCTACCATAATCATTAACCTTGTTTAATGGGAGATCTCTCCACTGAAGCTACTTCAGACTCTGTGTACTGCACCTCCTGTGCATTTAGAGCGCTTCACTACCCCCAGCCAGGGTTAGCTTTGTGGAGAAAGAAGGAGAGGAAGTTGGTGCAGGTCTCTTAACCAGCCCAGTTTACCTCCTGACTTTGAGGACCTCACCAAAGTTTCCAGGTGCACACCCTACAGGTAGCTTGTACTGATTGACTGCACTGGTCTTCAGCACATCAA
>NW_007732429.1:119481-120251 GCF_000696425.1 Galeopterus variegatus | reverse complement strand
TTTTGGTATCTTCTTGATGTCTGCTTGTCCTAAAAGGGAGAGAAGAAGAGCCTTTTGTTTATGCAGGATGAACAGTACATGCTCCCTCTACTTACATTCCAGTCTTTACCTGCCCTTATGGAAAGATCACACCAGTAAGGGAAATATGATTGCACTGAATTTCCCTTTGGAGAACAAGTTAGTAACCAATCTGATCCAAGACACCTTGAAATTTGGGTTTTCATCTTCAGAAACTGCATCTTACCTGCTAGATACGGTTGAGTTAGAGCAGTCCAGGCAGGTGATAGAGTCCCGTTTTGGTGTTGTTCTTTTTCAGGGACGTAGAAGTAGAAGGAAAGAGAACCGATCTCTCCTCTCGTGCTAATTGGAATGAAAGAGAAGGCTTCCTTTCTCCATTTCAAATGACACCATCTCCAGGCTGCTGAATAAATCCTTTATTGTTGACATTCAGTGGAGGAGAAATTCAATTCCATGCTATCAAGAGGGAGTCAAGGACATCGTAATTGATACTCAGAGTAACAAGGTAACCTGTTTTCACAAGAAAGGTCATGAGAATGACAAAAAAGGACTTAAGAAATAGATTCAGATACAGAAAACAGTGCCACACTCTTAGATGGTATTAAGCAGTGTGCTGTGATTTTTTATTTGTCAGGAAAAGTAATATTTCTAAGAAGATCAGGTATATTTCAAATAAAATTCTAAGAAAAAGATAAATATTAAATCTTTGAAAAAACTAAAAAATAACACATTTTAATTTTTTTCCTAAAAGG